>NC_084605.1:28174821-28442321 GCF_033807715.1 Cololabis saira | reverse complement strand
AGAAATTTGTTTCTCTAAATAAACAAATAGGATCTACTCAGAAAACATCTGAAGATCTTGATAATATCGCTCATGCAGGACAGGAGTTTTTTTTTTTTTTTGCTTTCCTGTGTTTTGTTCTGCGTGAACAGACTTTCTATGCCCTGTGGCAAAGATAGCTGTTATGCGATGGCAGCAGAGTTAACCAGACCATCAGATCTCCCTCTGCAGCAGCCAGCCCTCGTCTGTGCGTGTCCTCATTCACGCCACGCTTCGTGCAGTCACCCGTTTCTCATTTAATGCCATAAAACCTGACCATCCTGGACAATTTCACTTCTGAGAAGTGGCACATCTGTCTCCTTTTCTCCCTCCATCTGCAACATTTATTTATCTATCAGACCTTCGCTTCACCCCTCGCAGTGATGTGGTCGCCCGCCCCCCCCCTCCCTCCCCTCCTATTTATCCTTCTCTCTCCCCACATTGCCTCGTTCCTTCTCTCCCCTCTCGCTCCTTCTCTCTCTGGGAAGTCATGTGACTTCTCTGAAGCGGAGCCCTATAAACCTGCAGTACTTGGGGGGCTCAGTGTTCCTGCAGCCTTCTGATTGGCTCTCAGATGCTGCTTGGTGCACGAACATTACAGACCCCCTGTTTTCCTCTTTCTGGAACAGACGTGATCCTCCATGTTTTTTTTTTTTTTAAAAGCTGAAAATGGGAGTGCGTGGATGTGCGTTTGCATGCACGCCTTTTGCAGTTAAAGGAACATTGAAATTGAGCAATGGTTGCTGGTATTTACCGAGTCGGGGTTCTGCAGGGTGAAATCTCGCGTGCACGATAAGAGCCTGCAGCAGGGTTGCACACAAGGCCGGAAGCTGCAGACTGCATCCTTGCTGAGACCTCTCCAGTGTTGAGTGACAGCTTCAGTCAGGTTGAACTTCTCCTTCAAGACTTTGTAATGATACCAGATCAAACCCAGAAGGATGTTCCGGGCTCGGCTCGGCCCACGTGTTTGTCTGCATGGCGCTGGTACCGCGGCTGTATATGCGAGTTCAGGAAGGAAACGAGACAGTCAATGATCTCGTCCACTGTGGAAACCACTATTGATAAGGAAACATCAAGGAAAGTGGAGCCTGTTTGATGTCGCTTCCTCTTTAGTGCGTTGCTGACTGACAGCTGCAGACCGACTCTCTTCCACACACTTTCCCAGCTGTTATCTGTCCAGTAATGTGGATAAACCATGCAGGCCGAGTCCTGACAGGTATAAAGTCAGCCTTTGTAGCAATGAGTGTTGATCTTGTACCTTATTTCAGAGGGAAAACAAGCGTTTTTAGGTCAGCGTGGCTCTGGGGATGCTGACAGCTGCAGCCCATGCACCACGGCTGAGTCACGCGTCATCCTCCGTGGATTAGTCCTAATCAGAACCTGTTTGAATCTGACCGTTTCTACATTTGCAAAACTAAATTGTGTGCAGATGTTTAGATGCATCAGAGGATTAAACTTCCTGACACCCGGGATCTCCCTTTTCTTAGAAAGCAGCGCGGACCTTTTGTGCCACGGCAGACCAGGATGCTGAGGGAGAGCAGGGGGAGGCCATCCCTTGGTTTCCTGAAGACATTGCTCTTATCTTTGGAAAAACGATATCAGAGGCATAACACATTGTATATGAGGTCCACGGGTTCACCTTGATATAAACAAACCATTAAGTGTGACTAATTCCTGCTCGGAAACATCTCATAGTGTTCCCAAGCTGTCTTCTCTTTATCTTCCCTTCCTTTGTTTTTGCGCCTTTACCTCATTTTTTTCCTGCATCACTTGGTCTCCTTTTCCATATTCCATTCTTTCAAAAACAGATCAGAAAACCAGACAGGCTTAGGTTTCAACTGTACTGTAACCTCCGGAAAATTTGAACTATTACGACACTTTGAAGCGGCGATAAGTCACAAGGCGGAACTCAGAATTTCCGATTGTACAGACAAAAAAAAAAAAAAAAAAAAAACAAATAAAAGAAAATGTCACAACATGCTGGAAATCCGAGTTGGTAAATCAGAGAAAGTTTCTCAATCTCGACTTCTGCATTTCATCTGTGCTCATATGGACAGCCTGCACCGTAAACATTATTCTGCTTTGGTCTTTATATAACCTTATCTGCTTAGTAGATACGATTTATTGTCTGAACCAGATCTGGAAGCAGATACGCTTTGTTTTCAACCTTACTCTTTGTGAATGGACACATGGAGATTGAAAGTGACTGAACTTTATGCCCTGAACTCCCACGTACAGCTCTGCTGATGAATGCGGGACTTCTCTATTGGGGCAGACTGGTGGCCCTGCCGCATTTCCTTACAGGATCTGCCTCCGTGTGTGCTCACAGGCATTCATTCACGACCAGAAACCCCTCACTCACCACATATGCGCCTCATGTTGGCGCTTCAGTTTGAGCGTCTGTGCGCACACGCAGTGTCAAATTCACACTGTGCCGCGGGGACGCGCCGCCGCGGGGACGCGCAGCGACACCTGAGCGCGCTGCAGGGTTTGGTCCCCGTCCACGCTGTTACAGTAAGCCACTTGGCATTTGAGCTTTTTTTTTCTGCTGTCTCGCTTGTGCAGCTGCGAGGACTGAGGAAAGCACAAAACAGGGGGGGAAGAAAGGAAAAGAAACCCTCTTAGATTAAACAATGCATCCGTGCCTATGACAACATGCCTCGCAGCTGCCTCTCACAACCAGTTTCCAGTGGTGGACAGTAACGGAGTAAATTTACTTGAGTACTGTACTTAAGTACATATCCAGAGGATTTGTACTTTACTTGAGTATTAGATTTCTTTGGTACTTATTACTCTTACTTGAATACATTTCCAAGACAAATATTTTTACTTTTACTCGAGTACATTTCTAGGAAGGCTGAAAAGTACTCGTTACTTTCAGGTCTGCTCTTTTTTCTTCTTCCCTAAAATCCTATTGGACACAAACTGTTTTTGTCAAAGGAAGAGACCTATCACAGTGCACGCTCTCCACTGGGATGTATGTAAAGCGGAAATACGTCAAGCCTCCTCAAAACGATGCCGCCAAAGTAGCCTGCGTTTGTCAAGACAGAGCCGCATTTGAGTTATTGAAAGCAGAGATGTAGTTTTTTGTAAAGCAGTGGTCTTTGAGGGGGATCCAGACTTAGTTGGATGGTGCAGGTTCATTTGGTTTCAGTTCATGATTGTTAATAAACTCTGCATCATCTGCTGTCCTCTTATGATCCCATTCATTTGATTTGTTTTTGGTGTTTGTGCAGGTTTTATATAACATTGTGGTTCTAAAAGCAGCACATCAGTGCAGCTGGTTTCAAAGAGTTAATTCTCAGAAACAAGAGTTAAAAGATCCTTAAATTAATTTAGAAAAAATATAGTAATTTACTGATGTGGAAAATAAGAAATTTACTCTTACTCTTACTCTTACTTTTACTTAAAGTAAATTTACTTTTGGATACTTAAGTACCTTTAAAAGCAAGTACTTTTCTACTCTTACTCGAGTAATATTTTGACTGAGTTACTTTTACTTGTAACGGAGTAAATTTTGACCAGTAGTATTTGTACTCTTACTCAAGTACTGAGGTCGAGTACTCTGTCCACCTCTGCCTCTCACAACCAGTTTCTACCTTTTCTCTTCGTCCCTGCACTCGGGGTTTCTATATCTGCTTCCTGTCGGAGGGAGGCACACCCACGAGGGAGGCGGTCCAGGTGTTACGGGAAAACCATTTCACTGATGATCCGAGTGAAAATAGATTAACCACAATGAGTGTTGTGAGCTGTGGAGAAAGTATGCGCGCGTGTGTGAGGTATTGGGGCGCGGGAGGGTGAACAGTCAGCTTAGTAGAAAAATAGGATTTCACTGCGTTCGTGTCAACATGTTTCACAATCAGCTGGTTGGCAAACCGTGGCACGGACACGCGTGATCGGAGCGCATGCGCCCGCCTGCACGCTTCCCATATGGTTTATTGATCCGCGTCCCCGTTAACCCCCCTCCCTCCCCGCGCACTCCACACGCGCGCGGATGGCGCAGGAATGAAGGAATGCTGGAGGGTAAAATCTCTGGTTTCCTGGAAGCTGGTCGGCCTTTATCAGAAGCGGCTGTGACAATACTTGAACTGATGGGCCAAGCAAACGTCTTGCTGTACGAGGGGCCGACCATGCAGGCGGCGGAGGAGCCTTCCTGGAAGAACTCATCAGCAGACCGGAGGCCCTTTCCTGGAAGGCTGCTCGGGATTGGCAGTTCAGTTTGCGGGGCATTTTTCTAGCTCCTCCATATTCTCCCCGCCTCCGAGGCTGGCAGGAGCCCGGGGACTTAATAAGACACACAAGAAGCTGTTGATGATGCTTAGATTTTAATCAGGACATTAATTGGGGTAACAAAAAGCTCTGGGTCTCGTTTCCTCGCCGGGCTGAAGGCGGCTGCGCGCATGCGCACATGCGCTCCGAGCCCCAGCTCGAATGTTTGGACTGTTGTCAAAGCGGAGCTGCAGTTGTTCTGAGGGCCGGGTGTTGTGCTTGGCCGGGTGTTGTTCTTGGCCGGGTGTTGTGCTTGGCCGGGTCCAGGGCAGCGCCGACAAACCGTTGAGCTGGACACGGCGCGTCCTGACGCGCAAAAAATGAATCATAGTGGAAAGAGCTGGTACGAGCGTGTGAGATTCATGAGGATACGGGCAACATATTCCAGCCCCACTCATCACACAACTATGGGGAACATTGAAAAAAGGAAAGAAAAATGAGTCACAGTGAGCTGAGCTGGCGTATTTAGACAATGTGTGTAAAACTGGATAATTCTGGTTGGATTTTTGGGAAGAAGGTTCATTCATTTCTGTTCCTCTCCTCGACCTGCGTCAAGGGCCAACTCAGTTTTCCTTCCAGAAAACACATCATGTCACCTCACACTCATTCAGATATGAAGTGGCAAAACAGGATAAAAGAACCATAGATCTCATAAATGACAGAAATACACCGAATCAACGCGTAAACTGCAACACAAAACAGTAAAAATGAAATGTAACGTCGCCTATCAACGTCAGCAGTTTCACTTCATTTCAGTCTCTTTCTTTTGTTGTTTTGCTTGAACTTTATTCTCCTTCTGCGTCAATTAGCTTTTTTTTTTTTCGAAACATCTTTTCTCGTCAGTGCTCCTTCATCCATCACACTTCATTCGCTCCTTCTGATACACACACTAACACCAGGCAAGCCGTAAAAACTCAACTCAATTAAAGTGCCTCTTTCCTGGAAGCCCGCCTCAGACAGAACACAAGGTATGCAGGGAATGGGAACCGTGTGTGTGTGTGTGTGTGTGTGTGTGTGTGTGTGTGGAGGGTTGGTGGGGCTAAGAAATGAAGCACCTCACCTCCTGCTTAATTTTACCAACAGCAATCTGGCTTGACCGACCACTTATGCGTCCGGCTGTACACTAAAACCACAGACCGTCATAAATCTCCTCCGCGTGGACCCTTTCACCTATCTGACCCACACACACACACACACACACACACACACACACAGAGAGAAGCCCCAGAGGACACCATCCTCTCTCAGCCAGTCGTGCAGGATGTATAAAACCCTGCTGCATTCCTTTCCCGTTAGGTCCAGCCCAAACTCAGCTTTCCACACAGTAAGTGCTGTGTCAAAGGTTGTGTGGGTACGTGTGACGGAGTCAACTCTGCGCTTCTGGGAATCCCTTTGTTATTGTACGCCATGTAAACGCTCCTCCGACCTTCTCCCAAACATTTTCTGCCGCCTATGAAACTCATTCATGATGCTGGTCCCAGGGAAGGGAGAAGTGGACATTAACCCTGCGGGGGGAACACGCATCTGCCCCGCACCGCGTCCTCCGGCTCCCAAAGTCTCTGACTGAATAAACACTGCTTTGTTTAACTAGGAAAACCCATTTTGTCAGTAAATAATCTTGTCGTGAGGCCAGGAGTTGCAGGAATACAGACTGCTTTACAATACATTACAGTAAGTTACAGCTTCCAGTCAATATTGACTCAAGAGGGAGAAAAGAGAAGCAGTAGAGGAGGCAGAGACACAGACAGCCAAGTAACACACAGGGCAAATGCATTGGCTTTTGTAAAAATAGTGCTCTTTAATATAAATTATTGAAATATTTTAGAAATATAAATATGTGCAACGTTCCTTTTTTTTCTCCATTTTCTTTTGTAATGCTTTTGTCATTTCAGATATTACAGCTTGTATTTTGCCAGACTAGTGGCCAGCCTTTTTTTGCGAGTCTTTATAAAAGACAAATGATTCACGTACACGTGGTCCACCGCTGCAGCACATGTACAAACTTGTTGATGTGAAAGAATAAGACCCAGGTTTGACCTTTGTTTGAAACAAAAAACAAAAACAATCAAATGAGTGTTGCTATGCTGTGATTGGCTGCCCTGATCCCGTGCAGCCTCAGATGAGCTCGGGGGGATGTTGTGAGGTGGAAAGAGGCTACAACTCCCATGTGGATGGCAGGTGAGTCTGAGCACCGGGCAAAACAAAACAGAGGAACGTTTAAAAGGATGAAAAGAAATCAAAAGAACTAGGACAAGTCTGGGTCTGCGTGATTTGCGTTGCAAAAGGCATTTTGTTCCTATGAATGAATCGGGGGAGTCTTGAGATCTTTTCACGCAGGCACAGCCGGCCGTTTGCTCCTTCTCCAGAGGTAACAATAACAGGTAGGCAGAGGGACAGAGCGGTTTCCTCATAGCTCCATCACGAATGGGGTAAGAAAGCCGGGAGGAAGAGAGCAGGCGTACGTTTGCTGACCTCGGGCTCTCAACCAAAACCTTCTCTCTCACGCTGGCTGCCCGGTTGAAGCCTATCATCAATCACATCAATGTTGTTGTTAAGCTGTGTACCAGTATGTCTCCTCCCCCGCCACCCCGGGGCTCCGTCCTCCTCCATTTCCCTTTCCTAATCCCATTTCCCGCTCATCCTTCTCCCTTGTTCAAACACCTTGTCTCACCCCCCCACCTCCGTGGTCCCCATCGTCAGTCCCCAACGAGCTTTACAGTGTCGCTGACGTTATTCCTCCCAGTCAGGATGAAAAGAAGTTCTGCTTTTTTTTGTTTTTTTGGTCCCACCCAAAGCCTTTTGTGTCAGTAACAAGCTTTTGTCTCTGCAACAGGAGTCTGTTTTCTGTCAGTGTCACGGCACAAATGCATAAAAAAAAGGACGGGGGCAGGGTAATGGAGGAGGAGCAAACAGGAGAGAGAGAGAAAATGCTTTGTAATGTTTTTGTTATTTTTGTGTCCCACATGTGGGCCTGTACCTGTTTGTGTGCATGTGTGGTGTGTGAGGAGCTAGCGTGCATGGCCATCCCACTCCCCTCTATGTGGCCACATTTGCGGGAAAATGCTACGGAAATATGTGCGTGACCACAACACACAAACACACACACACACACACACACTCAGACAATCAAATACAGTGCTCTGGGCCCCTCGCCGGGACCTCTGTAGCTCCTCCCCCAGTCACTCGCTCTCGGCCTCTCGGACCGGCGACCACCGAGGTCACCGGCGGGGTATCGATCATGCCTTTGCTGTCACTGCATCAACCATCGGGGCTAATCGTCTACGAGGCATTGCTCTGCGTCTGAGTGAGTCATAGGAAACGTTGGCGTTCCACCTCCGGCTTCACCTGCCACTCAAACTAGTGGTCAGTTTTACCAAAAGGCAGAATGGAAGAGGTAATCGTTGGTTACCCAAATCACACCCCTCATCCAAGACTGTAGCTAGATATTGTCTATCAGTTAAAAAAAAAGAAAAAAAAGGAAAACAAGAAATGCAACCATCCTATTCTGGCCGTTATGGAAAACTGACCGCATGTTAGTATCTAAGACTCAGTCTGGTCTGTGTCTGGTGGCGCGACTGTTTCTCGCGGGTGCTGAGAACAGATCTGTGCTGTCCTCCGGGCACCGGGTCCGCGTAGCGGGAACGTCTGCAGTTCCTGTCAGTCATATCGGAGCGTCATAGTCCTCCAGGAAGTCTCGGATGGTGTGCGGGAGCTGCTGGCTCTGCTCCGGCAGCCCCAGACCTCCACTGTTCAGCGTCCTCCTGCACATGTGCTGCAGGGATGAGAGCGACGTGAGGAGAGGTCGCTGTAACTCCAGGGGGATTTTCTCTCCATCCGTGTGGATCAGATAAACATTGCGCCCCTTGGCTTTCGTCTCCCCCGAATGTCCCCCGGCGGCAGCGTCTCGGGTCCTTCCCGTATCCGGACCCTTGCCCATGTAGTGCGCGATGAGTTTCAGCACACAGTCGAACTGCGGGAGCTCCTGGGTGTTTTGGGGGTCCGGCTGGAGGAAGAAGCCGCTTCCCTCACTGTGGATGCGGAGGTTCTTCGTCCCCCGGGCCGTCTGCACCGACAGGGTGAAGAAGTGGTGGTGGTCCGAGGAGTCGCGGATCAGGAAAGTGCCGGGGGGCTCCGAGCGCAGCAGGGAGCTGGCTTCACGGCCCCCAACGGCCCCCCAGTAAAAGCCACTCTCCTTGAGCTTATGCAGAGCACGCATCACCTGAAACGGGGAGAGAAGGTTGGCCATCATCATGTGTTACCAGACAAGATAAACTCACAGCCTTGTCTCTAGAACGCCACACGGGACTCACCTGCTGGTAGTGTTCGTGCGAGCTGAAGGGTTTATAGTGAAGCGGGGTGCAATGTGACCCCTGAACCCTGCCGTCTGAAGGGGACGCGCTGCTCATGGCGAGGGGGCTGCGACCTCTGAGGACTAGCGTGGCGCCATGGCCCCCTGCCTCGGCCCACCGGTCCAGAGGCAGGGGGCCCCGAGCAGGAGCCTGGGGGTGCACAGGCGGAGCAGGAGGAGGAGAGCCCGGCAGCGAGGGGGGAGAGGCGGAGGGGGACGAGGCGGGCAGCGGTGGCGGGGTCACACGCCGGGTCCAGGGCCCCGAGGAAGAGGAGTCTGATGCATCCAGAGAGAGGCTGGGAGAGAGCACCTAAACACAGCTGGAGGAGACAGCAGCATTAGGCATCTCCACCTAAATATAGATGACAACAAGGAAACTTACACCCCTTCATAAGCTGTGACATGCACAAATGGCCACTTTGCCACAGCGGGGATCTCAATTTACCCCCGTTAAAGCCAGTTGTGACTGTAAGCGATGCGGGAGCCGGTATATTTAGTCCGGCCGGCTGCAGCCGGACCGCCTGCAGGCGCCTCCGGTCGGCGCAACGAGGACGGCGGCGGGTCTAGTCCGGCTTCACCGGGACTGAAAAGGTGTCCCTAGGACGGCGGGGGGGGGCAGGAGCCGCCATATGGTAGCTCCTGCCCCCCCCCCGGGACCTTAACACCCCCACCCGGCCGTACTGCTCGTATTTCCCCCCACCTCCACCACTTCCCTCGGTCCACCTGAACGGCGAGCTGCTCCGGTCCACTCACCTCGCGGATGTGCACCGCCGCGGACCGCAGCCGTGCGTCGCCCAGGAAAAAGATGCGCAAACTACCCGAAAGTAGTGCTGGCTGAAGTATTAACTCAGGCATTAAAATCAGAAATAAGTATCCAAAAAAACAAAGCCCGTGGGTTTATTTGGAGAGCGGAGGAATGTGGCAGCAAGTGATAGCTGCCGGAGAGATCCCGTGTGTGTGCCTCTCTCTCTCCGTACGTGTGTGAGTGTGTGTGTGTGAGTGTGTGTGTGTGAGGGAGGAGGTTACTGGAGGTTGTTTCCAGCGCGTATGTTCGTCAGGCCACGCCCCCTCCGCTCAGGGCCGCTTCCAGTAAACAGGCGCGCGCTCCCGCTCGCGCGCTCGGTCCCGCGTGGCGGATTGCCAATAAATAATCAGCGTGACCTTTGCCGGAGTGTTTCCTGGTATTGGCGGGGTCCCTTTCTCGACAAGGTGAAAAAGTTACAAGCTGCACACATGGCACCAAAACGATCACGTTATTAAATATGTAAGTAAATATGAATGAACGAAAATCTGTCATTGATGAATATTTATGGAGATCTATAGATATGCAAGTGATCCACGTGCACTGTGTGTGTATATATATATATATATATATATATATATATATATATATATATATATATATATATATATATATATATATATATATATATATATATATATATATAATATATATATATAAAATCCGACCCTGCATCTAAAAAAACGTTGTGACGTACATATCAATAAACGATTAAAGACTAAAACTTCAAGTTCTGTTTCACAGATATCCTAAGGAATGCATTTCTTTTTTAAATAAGTTGAAACTGCTGTAACTGTCCCAAAAAATTATAGTTAAATAAACTCAAAGTACCTCAAACGTGTATTTGCTTAGTTATGCAGTTCATTTTTATTTATTTTTTGTTTTATTTCTGTAATCTTAGCACTGCTGCCGCAACGTATAAATATCTCTGCTGAGGTTGAATAAATTAAGCCTTAACTTAAGATAAAGTTGTTGCACATTGGTTGCATATTTCTGCATCAAAGGCTCCAGGCTTTCATCTCGTTTTCACCACAGTCCTTTAAAATGCTGCAAACAATTCATATCTGAGACACTCGTCTGCAAGCTGGTAAACTGAAAAGATAAACTCCCTCGGGTTGTCATGCTTTGTCAGGAAGAATCTGACTTACCGTAAGTGCTCTTGAGCAACACAGCGATGTTATGTATGCCTTCCACTGAGTCTGACCTGAAAATCTGGTATACAAAAGAAAATCCTGCATACCGGTAATAGGACTTACAGAAAAATTATCCAAATACAAAAAGAGGAAAGTATTCTCAGCTGTTAAAACTTAATTTAATACATTGTTTGTTAGCAGCAATTTGATGTTTTATATGTTCATATGACCTGTTATTACACTATTAGTGAACAGATTAAAGGTCTTACCCACCTATGCTAAACTTTGCTAGTGCATTTCTGTCATTATGGCAGATTATTAATAACAGTTTATATCAAAGGTTTTATACGCTGTTGGGTCGGGCATGAAAAGAGCTTTCATTATGATTTTATCAATGAAAAAAAAAATACAATTTTAAAATAAACAATTTGTGCAAGTAAGCAAACATCCACAGAGGACAAAATAACTGCATGTAACTTACCCACCTTGAGAAAATAGCTTGTGGTACAACAGTTTCTTAAATAAAAGATTTAAACAAGCAAATAATGTTTCAGCACACTGACATATTTCATATCTCATTTTCATAAATCGAACACGGGCAAAGTATAGGAAAGTAAACAATCTCACAGAAGTAGTGGTTATTTTAAACAAAGAACAGCTGCAGAATGAAAACTACAACACTACCCTCCAAAATGTAGAAGCACAAAACACTTGTAAGTAGGATATTATAGAAGTAAATTAAGAAAGCTGTTCATGTTTTTATTGTTTTTATAAAAATAAAACTATTTCGGATGGACAACTGCATCATAAATCTACCCACACCGCTCTGACAGCAGTGTCATAACCGGATAATAATAAGTAACTATGTTCCACGCACATGTGCTGTTGACAAAGTCACTCATCTGTCAGTGGGAGAAAAAAATCACCTGCACAACGGACAGGCTGCACTGCCGGCTGGGATCAGACGTTCACAGGTCACATGGAGCCATTAATCACTTGCTGGCAGCAGTACAGAAGCATGGAGCTGCCACCACAGTCAAAGAAA
Source organism: Cololabis saira (assembly GCF_033807715.1). Lineage (NCBI taxonomy): Eukaryota > Metazoa > Chordata > Actinopteri > Beloniformes > Belonidae > Cololabis > Cololabis saira. The sequence continues at coordinate 28,430,706 of NC_084605.1, read as the reverse complement.
AGTTTATTTTACAAACAATATCTTTTATAAGTTTGTACAAATCTGGTTACAATCATGTTGTAAGAGAAACAAAACTTTCCATGTTAAAATCCAGCATTTATAGGCCTATTGTAAGAATGTGATCATGGGTGCAGATCCCGGGGGGGACGGGGGGGACATGTCCCCCCCAATTTCTGAAAAACATGAATTGTCCCCCCCAGTAAAAATACCCTAAATTATTCAAAATTGAACAAATGTATTTTCAGACTTAAAGGTTGAATATGTAGAATATTTATTAAAAATATATTTCTAAAAAAATAATACATCCCCGGTGCATTTTGAGGTGTACAGAGTCTGAATTAATATTTATAAAGTCTTGTATAAGCCTTAGAATGAAGAAACACATGCTGCATGTATCTATATTAGTTATTAGTGGGGGAATATTTATTTATTTATTATGCACTTTGAGAAAAAAGTGGAAATGTTGAGATTAAAAAGGAAAGGAAAAAGTACGAAAAAAGAGAAAAAAAGGAAAAAAAGACGAAATAAAGGAAAAAAAGAAGAAAAAATAGGAAAAAAAGAGAAAAAAAGAAAAAGGAGAAAAAAAGGAGAAAAAAAAGACGAAATAAAGGAGAGAAAAAAGAAGAAAAAAGAGGAAAAAAGAGAAAAAAGGAGAAAAAAAGGAAAAAAGACAAAATAAAGGAAAAAAAGAAGAAAAAAAGAAAGAGAAAAAAGAAGAAAAAAGAGGAAAAAAGGGAAAAAAAAGATAAAAAAAAGGAATAAAGGAAAAAAAAGAAAGAAAGGAAGAAAAAGGTCAAACATTTCTGAAAAAGCTCAAGGAGCCACTAGGGCGGCGCTAAAGAGGGTTGCCGAGCCCTGATCTAAACCGACACCAAGGATACTGAGACTGTAATGAACGATTCATCAAAGGTCCCGTTCTTGAGCTGCTGCTGAAGCTCATTGGCCGTTCTCAGCTTGTTGCTATTAATAATATTTTTTTTAATTTTTGACGGGCACGACAATGACTTTTTGTCAACGTTCAGTTTACATTCGTAACTGCCTGTAGCCAACATGTGGCTCACTTCTCCGCTGTTTTCCTGCCTCTTCCCAGGCGTATGCGTCTGTTTTCAATGAAGCCTTTTCAATAATCAATTGGTGGATCAGCGACAGGCTGTGCAGTATTTTTTGGCGAGCCATTACCAATTTATGGCATGGTATGAGTTGCATATTGGCAAAATGTTTTAAATTAAAATCACGTTGGTGTCCCCCCAATCCTGACATCGGATCTGCACCCCTGAATGTGATAGTATATTGTTCAAACATGATTAGAGCAATAAACATTTCACATTATTATGGGATATGGTCCTACTATTCTTGCAGTACTTGTCTGCGTGTACATTTTACTCAGGCTTTTATTGTGTAAATTACATGTTTTAATAAAGTTTGCAGGATGACCACTGGGAACCTTTTTTTTAATATTTTTCATTAATTTGAATTTTGTATTTGTTGATTTAATTCAAATAAACTTGATATGTGCAGTCAAATGTGTCTTGCTTTCTTATCAAATGTACGTCAATACATATCTATGTAAATCAACTCCAGACTAATATTCTGAAAATCCAGCAGCGTGTTTGTGAACTGACGGCGGTGTCAATAAAGTTTTTCCAAACAAACGGCAGTAATGGCGGCTCCCATGTCCTGCAGGAGGTTGATCCAGTCCGTGTACTCCCCGGCCATGGCCGGCGTGTTTACCCGCATAACGGACCGGCTGTTCCGCATCCGGGACCGGAGACGAGGGTGAGAGGGGCGGGTCACCGCTCACACACGGACACCGCCACAAATCTGCCTTTTGGGGTCGTTTTTGTCGTTTGTGTCAGCGCCGTCCTGTCCTGCTAATGCGTCCATTATCGGACAGATCAATAACTTTGCTTCGAGAGAAAAACGAAGTTAAAAACTCACCAGACGACTAACGGCGACTAATGTGCAGGGAGATTCTCCGTAGGTCGGTGTCGGGACGCTGTGTCCTCGTTCTGAAGCATCGGCGTCAGTGATCAATCAGCCTCAAACCTGTCATCCATCACTCTGATCAGCAGCTATCAGTGATCAATCAGCCTCAAACCTGTCAGTCCATCCCTCTGATCAGCAGCTATCTATTAATGATCAGCAGCTATCTATTAATGATCAGCAGGTATTTATTAATGATCAGCAGGTATTTATTAATGATCAGCAGGTATCTATCCCTCTGATCAGCAGGTATCTATCACTCTGATCAGCAAGTATCACTCTGATCAGGAGGTATCCACCATTCTGATCAGGAGGTATCCACCATTCTGATCAGCAGGTATCCATCACTCTGATCAGCAGGTATCCATCACTGATCAGCAAGTATCTATCACTCTGATCAGCAAGTATCCATCACTCTGATCAGCAGGTATCTATCACTCTGATCAGCAGGTATCTATCACTCTGATCAGCAAGTATCCATCACTCTGATCAGCAGGTATCTATCACTCTGATCAGCAGGTATCCATCACTCTGATCAGCAGGTATCTATCACTCTGATCAGCAAGTATCACTCTGATCAGCAGGTATCTATTAATGATCAGCAGGTATCCATCACTCTGATCAGCAGGTATCTATCACTGTGATCAGCAAGTATCACTGTGATCAGCAGGTATCCATCATTCTGATCAGCAGGTATCTATCACTGTGATCAGCAAGTATCACTGTGATCAGCAGGTATCCATCACTCTGATCAGCAGGTCTAAGGACACCTGCGTTTACAGACGGAGTGGTTTTTCTTTCTCGTCAGACATCACATGTTTTCACTCGGGAGATTTTCTTCTCGTCCGAACAGAAAACACGTTGTTTGACTTGTTGACAGAAGAATACCGGTATTTGCGTTCCTTCCAGTAAAACTGGTTTCTGGGTTTAAACCGTCGATGTCTCGACCTGCAGCATGATGAAAAGACTCGGCAGTGGACCGTCACTCGCAAGAGTTGAAACCTGCTAAATGCTCATGAAGTGCAGGAAAAAAGAAAATCTTCACTTATGTGGTAACGATTGTGCTTTTGAATTTCTTTGCTGGAGAACAACGTCTAGGCACGATTGTCACCAGTTTAAAGAAACGTAATTTGCGGTCAAATAACGTAATCATGACCTCCTGATGTCAATGAAACATGGCAAAGGGCTTCAGAAGAGACATCTGCAGCACAAAGATAATCTGATAAACACCTCAGATACTTTGCTCTGTTTGTTCTTACTGTGTTATCTCATGAAGGTTGTACAAACAAAGATACGTCAGTATAAAAATCCCCAAGTCTGTCACTTAAATTGATGAATGGAAGAAATGTAAGCCTAAGATATGTACAGTATTTCTCGAATAAAAGTGTCTGCTCAGAGTCCCTCTCCTGACCTCAAGCATGCCGTATCATCTTATGTCTGTAAATACATTTGGGAGGGAGTGTCTTGTTCTTTCATAGAAGATATTCCACAGTATCTGATCCTTGAAGAGATGGAAAAATAAAACTTTTTCATAGTATTCAGAGTATTAGAGCAGCTCTTGAATATGTGTAGGTCCTGTCACTCAGCGGGAGCCTTCCTCAACCAATCAAATCCATTTTCTACTTTTTGTACAACTGATGTTTAGGTGTCCAAAAAGTTGTAAAAATGACACGCATATAAAAAAAACACTGGAGTATTTAGATTCATACTCCAGTAGATAAGGCAGGATTATGTTCCAAATGTCCTGTAAAACTGGTGACAGAAAGAAGTCTTTTACTGTTAAGAATTTTGTGTGAAAGATACCGTAGGAAAAAATGCAGCGTATTAACAGTGAGATAAATAAAGGTACAATATAAAGATACAATGTGTAGATAAAAGTTTTTAAGTTATCTAAACTAAGCTGTTTCCTTTTGGCATTAAAGGCAAGGCAAGGCAAGGAAAAATTATTTATATAGCACAATTCAACACAAGGTAATTCAAAGTGCTTTACATTGACATTAAAAGCGGCAAGACATAATAACAAATAGGCTACTTTTTACATCTTATTTGAATTACAAATGGCCTCCAACCCCCCATTTTGCTAGAGAAGGTTCCTCTCTGATAAAAGTGACATGAAAATGTCAAAGTAACCCGCCGCGATAAGAACGTGGCCGGAAATCTCTCAACTTAAGGTCACCCACTTCAGTTTTTTGTCTCCTGTCACCTTTAACATCGAACACGCTGCTGACCCATCTTTCATAATATTGTTCATTTTATAAAACCTGCTTGATTCATCAACTGGGTTTTTTTTTTTTTGATATATGTTTTTATTGGCAGATTGTTTCCACAATACAGAGCAAAACAGAACATACATTTTTTTCCCCTCCCTCTCCCCATCCCTCCCCCCACGGTTATCATCATTCATTTTCCGTTGGGAATAGCAAAAAAAAATAAAAAATAAAATAAATAATATAAATAGTAAATAAATAAAAATAAAAAGATACTAATATAGTGACATAACAAAAAAGTAATAGTAGTGCAATGAATGTAAACTTAAATAAGAAAATAAAATGAAAACGAAACCGAAATGGGTTATCTAGAGATTAATAATTATTTCTTAGATCAATAATTAGAAATTCCAGTAGTAGTCACAAGTTATACTAGTAAACACTTGAGTCGGAATGTTGTCATATATCACTCCCAGAGTTATATACCAATGTATTAGTAATTACATCAGCTGGGTTTTGATCACACTTATTACTGCCAGTTTTCCAGGTATCCCCCATGTGGACCTTATTACGAAACGTTCAAAGCCCAACCGTAAACGTTGCTGGACTTTGGAGACAAGTTAATCTTCTGTATATAACGCCGGTTTCCCAAAAGGAAACCATTTGGTCACAAAAACTGGCTGGAGCTTGAAATTCAAACCAGCATGATGTATCTTTTGTATGTTGTGTTTCCCGTACGGTAAACGCTCCGCATCATTTCCTGAAATATTTAAACCCTAATACAACAGTCATCTTGAGGACAAAGACTTCTTTATATCCACCGATGTCGCCATTCAGTCAGGTGTTTGGTCACAGCGATCTGGATCCCCTTGTCTGCGTACCTGTGTACGTGTTTGGCCCTAAGTTGAGGGCGGTTACGATGCTACGGTGTTTTCTGACGGTGGCATGCTTCCAACGTTTTGACGACAGTTTTGGGAAGGCTCGGTTTTGCCTGCCTGAGCATGAAACTGCAGATGTTTGAATGTCAGATCCACAAAAAGTTGTTGATCGTTTGCTTTTTCAATTCGGTGTGGAAGAACCCGATTGACTTGACCATTTAACACCTTTTTAAATGAACTTCAACAGCAAGTCAGACCGTAACAAGCCGATCATTTGTGCGAGAAGTGAATTCATTAGGGATCAGATGCTCTTCTATGTTGCATATGAATTAGAGTAAATGTTAGCGATCCTTTAAGATTTCCACATTGAGACGTTATCAGCAGACAGTAGTAAACATTTGAAGTGCATCAAAAAAAACATTTGAATGTTACGTCAGAATTTTGAACAATATTGTGATAACTTTGTGTTTTGATCCACTCGAGATGTTGTCTGTGTGTAGTTAAACCCGTGATGTTGCATATCTTACTGAAATCAGATGGTACCCATATGGAATGGGAGCCCTAATCAATCAACATTTAAAAAATGACAAACGATAATAAAAAACCCAGCTTTTCCAGTTTACTGAATGAACAGATTGTGCATCTGTTGCAAGAATGAGGATGTAAATCCTTTAAGGATGTAATGAGATGTTTTTGAATCACATGCTTCACATCAAGAGGGAGCAGTCACATACCAAACGGCTTTTCTATTCATTGAATTAACTCACCAATGCCCTGCATTGTCAGAGTAGCCCATGACCCTGAAAGGAAGCTTACTCATTTATATGGGTCATCAAATAACTAATTAAATAATACTGTTTAGAGGATACTAAAAATATGTTGTTGTAGATGAACATATCCATCGATTCATTTTCTTTTTGCTTCATCGTGGAACGGGTCTCTACTGTTATCAGTCCTGAGGCGGCGTAGGTCACCGGTCCATCAAGAGCATATTTCCCTCCCACCTACCTGCATTCTTCTCGTGGATTAAATATTTACTCTAACATCTTATCATAAAGACTCTTATGTAACTGTAGGCAGAGGTAATGTTTAAAAGTGTTGCTCTTATTTCCTGTCACACTGTTCTGCCTTTTACAACTTGTAGTAAACGCTCCCTTGAGCTGGAAGTTCTGTTTCATAGATGAGATAATGTGCCGTTAACGGTGCGGACACGAGGACATTGTGTTTCTTAATGTTTTTATGACTATGAGTTCCACGAGTGTTTGTGACTGGACTCAAACCGCAGCTCACAGGGTAATTAGTTGTAATCAATATGCAGGAGTTTATTAGAAAGACTTCTGACGATCAGCCGGTGATGGCCACAGTCATGGTTGTGGTTAACTGTGTTCGATCAATGTGGCCACGAGTTCATTGTGCAGTTGGGCGGGAGTGACAAAAGACGTGCACTCTAATATATTTACTCATCATGGATACGTTAATTCATTTCTGGTAAATCTGAACGTAGTTGGCATTTGGACCAACTAGACACATCACCCCTGAAGTTAAACTGGGGGACTTAGATTTAACTAAAAGAGAATTCAGAAAGCAAATTGATAGTGGAGCTGGTTCCCGGTTCGACTGCCCTCAGAAGTGTCAACATCTAGTAGGTTTTACTTTGGACAGCCAAGCTGGAAATGTGATTCACTTAAATAAACCGCTGATGTATTACGCAAATCTGCATAACGGAAGTAAGATTGGCGGCCGCCGGAGTGAAAATGACTCACCTGATGCATAAGTCAAACAGTTTGGGATCATCTGTGATTGCAGCCAAATGCACATCAGAGTTACCGTTTGTTCTGCTTGGCACCAAGTAGGCCTGTGTTGAAAAAATCGATTTTCCGATTCTAAATCGATTCTCATATTAATTCTTAAAAATCGATTCGTATGTCTAAAGATCGATTTTTTTTTTTTTTTTTTTCATCATTACATTACAAATGTGGGTATTTTTGTGTTTATGACTAAAAAAGGATGTTTTGTTGGACACGATGTTTTTGCCTTTTAAATATGTTTAATGTTTAAATAAGTTTTCAGTTATAATTGCATAAATTGTCTATATTTCATTACTGTATATACTGTTTTGGGGTTACATTTGCATAAAATGCTAAAAACCAAATTCTCAAAAATGTAAAACTTGAAAAAACCCATCATGCAACAGCTCAAAAAACAGTTTTAATAACACTAACCCAAATCAATATCGGAATCAAATCGGATCGAACCAAATCTTGATAATCGATTCTGAAACTTAAGAATCGGAATCGAATCGATTCTTGACATTTGAATCAATTCCCAGCCCTGGCACCAAGACCTAAAGGAGCAGTCTGCAGTTGAAACAACTCTAGGTTTATTATGAGATGTAATTGGTGAGGGATATAAACTTACGTCAGGGTCCAAGACACAAATATGTGTTTGCAGCAAGGTGGCAATTAATTCAAGCCATTAATGCAATTGATCTACATGAAAAGAAATTGCTATTTTAATTTTCTGGCAGGACTCATAAATGTAATTCCTATGAAGTGCTAGTTGGGTCCCTGCGGATGAATCAAAGCTTTAACTTTGTATGTGTACAAAAAGTGCATAAAGTGGCTGTTTGTACTGGCATCTCCTTTTGGTTTGCGGCGGTGATTTGAGGGCAAACCCGACGGACAGGAACCTCTAACAGGACCCACCCACTCCTCAACCCCTTCAGCCGGCGTGCCTCCCTTACGCCGTAGGGCCACACAGGGACCACTGACTGGGCAGCTAACACAGCCGACCCCGTGACGGCGGAAATGCCCATTTTTTCCTCTTCCCAAACGGCCAGCATCATTAAAAGACATGAAAGAGAAGAACAAAAAAGTAAACATAAGGAATGCTACTTGCGTTTTGTATGCTTGTTTCAACATGCAACACGTAGTAGCAATTGAGAGTAACAGAAAACCCCTGCCGGTCCTCTTAATTTGCATAAAAAGACCAGCAAACCCTGAACCGACTCTTTGGTCCATCTATCTTTCTTTTTTCTTCATCAAATGAACTTGTAGCAACATTTTTCAGGTCCAACAGGTTCAAATGAGCTGTGTTCACATAATTTATGTTCACATTAGAGTGCTGAACATAATTTATAGGGTTTTTCCTGCATACAAAATTAGGAGGCGGCCGCCTCCGCCTAATTTCGTGCTGCCCCCAGCTCTCAAAACTCTGACGTCATGAAAATTGTTATTTTGTGGCAGGCATTGGACTGGATGGATGTTATTTTAACTGCAGTTACAGCATTACGCCGCTGTGGAGGCGCTGTATCAACGACAGTGCACCAGAAGAAGAAGAAGAAGAAATCTCGAGAATTATTTTCAGCGGTTTTCCGCTATTTGTTGTATTAAAAATCAGTGTCCTGGTTTTCCCTGGCTGTTCAAACAGGTAAATATTGTTTCTTTTACATCCGAGCATGTCTTGTTTATTCATCTTATATTCGGGCCAATACGGTACTTTAAAAAGCGACCTCGCGATGAGGAGAAGCAAGAGTGCAGGTGAAACAGGGCAGACAATTAACGTTACAGGCAGTTAAAAAAGTAATAAATCATGTCACTGACGAGATGCGGCAATTTTGTCAGGGCTGAAAGTAGTGCACAAATATGCATGAAAGGTGATAGCGAGGGTCAGAGTGCAGGACAGGACGAGTTGGCCAGGGTAACATTAGTCAGTTTCCAAGTCATTAGGAGCATATCAACGCGAAGCCAACGTGTACATGATTTAAACATCACTTTTATTCATCTTCACAGATCTTCTCAAAAACACAGAGCCAGTGGGTTTCACAAACGGTGGCTGAACCAATTTACCTGCTCAGGCAAACTGAGGAAGGTTTGGGCTGATATTTATGCCAAAAGCACTGTGTCCCCCATGCAGCAGAAACTATCACTATTTATGTCTGTATCAAAATAAATACAAAAATACTTAATGCATGAATTGTTTTTTTTAAGGTGAAGACACCTCTGCGCAGCAGACTGAAGGAGAGGCACTTGGATGTCTGTTGTGAGGAGGCCATGGATGGACCAGACCAAGAGGCCTTGGACTACCAGGAGCATGAGGAGAAAATGGAGAAATAGGAGGCTGAAATGTTCTCTGTCTGGTTGCAAGATTTGTCAGTAAATGTCTGAAACCCTACAAAAACTCAAAATCTTACCAAGACTACTTGTCTTATATCCACTCAAAATGTTTTATTTCCAGTCCAAAAATAATCATTACATTTGAAATAAGACAGTCATCTAAAAAGTAACTTGTTCTAGACCATTTTCACTCATTTCAGTGAAAATTTTCTCTTGTTCCATTGGCAGTTTTTTTTAAAACTTTTTATTTTTGGTAAGATTGAGTTTTTACATTTGTATTTATATTTTTATGTTAATAAAATAATGCTTTAACATGATAATTGTCATATTTTTAATCATATTAGAACTCTCAAAATATAAAATATGTTTCTTGTAAAAAGTGTTTGCTTGAGCCAGTTGAAGGTACGGTATTCCCTCACGCGTGTGATCAGGATGGTGCCACCTCTGCCTCAATTTGAGCCAGGAAAGACCCTGAATCCCAATTAGCAGAGACCCTCGTCCAATAATGATGATAATAATAATAATAATAATCTAATAATAATCTCTTTATTTGTCAGTACAGTATACATGTCCAGCTTGTTCCTGTAGCCCAACCTGAGCACCTCTCCTTCTACAGGAACGTTTCCCAACCCTGGTGCTCGAACACCTCGAGGACCAGGGTGAAACACTGTTCTACGGGAAAGTTTTTTGGTCTGTAAAGCTTCCTGAAGGCCACTTTTGTAGGACTGTTCCTGGTGATGGAGACTTGCGTCAACGATCCGGCCCCTGAAAAACTACCAGGGAACCCCTGCCAATGGAAGTGCACCTCATGTGGTGCAAACTACCGTCAATAGATGCAAAAGGAGGAGAGTTAATGTCCTCTGCTTCCATAAAACTGGATCAGTACTTGGGTTTTTATGATGAAATGGACTTGTATGGCCGCACAAGGTGGCACTTTCTGTACACCTACAAAGTTAAAATGACTTGGGCACCTTTCAAGAGTTTACTTGCTTCACAATCTTGTTTTTGTGCTCCGATCAAAGCAGAATATGCTTTTCTTTTGGTGACCATTAACAAAGAAACCTTTCAAAGCTGCTCAACCAACTAGAGCTATAGTTGACTGAATGCATTGGCTGAATGAAGTCGGGATTTAGAGGAATAAAATGTTAGTAGATGTAGTCTAGTCTAGTTAGTAGAGTAAAGGCCAATTAAAATCCTTCACGCTTTTTGTGTGAAAGTGTTTATTCAGCAGAGGCAGATGGTTTCTCATTGCAAAGATGTTCACAGCGTTTTATCTATTTTCTGAAGTTGAACTGAAGTTCTGAAGTTTTTCCTGACTTACTTACTGTGGTTGCACAAGGAAAGAGGACTTGTGGTAAAATGTGTCACTCAACGTGAGACATTCTTGTTTTGGAGCTGTGACTTTAAACCAACCTGTTTACAGAGCTGTGTGTTATGTGACTTCTCACAGTTTTGTTTATTATAGCTTTCTGTTAGGTCGTCATCAAAGACGCACTATGCAAGAAAGCGCTCCAGACCCAACTGGGGTCGGCATGTCATGAGAAAGTTCGTGGTCGTCTCTCAGTAAGCGTTCTTGGGTTCTTGTGCCCTTGTGAAGTGCCATCATCATCTCACCAGTCTCATCAAGTCCGGTCCAGATTCCTGGATGTGTAGTTGATCCACCCATTTGATCGATGATGCATCCAGTGGGGACTTGTGTGGACTTGAGACAGCAAAACATCCCAGAATGCATTTAGCACCAACAAGCAAAAGTAATAGAGGAGGAAAGAGGAATAAAGATGAAGTTATAACTTCATATTTGGGGTAAATTTATAGAGATGGAGCCTTTTTAGAGTTTTTTTCTTTCACTTCTATTGAACTTTAACTGTAACGTGGCTTTTTTCTCTTTTTACCAAATTTAACTCTGCGTTTTTCAATACTGCTTGCTTGTTAGCTGAGCTGTGATGTCATCAAGTACACACGTTACTGTTCCAGTTGCAGAAAGAGACACGGGTCCTCCAAAGTAAATCTCCTGAGCCGTACTCTCCAAGTACCGACAAGTCCGTATGACTTTGTGTTCTTGGTATTGAGATACAGGCCATGTGTCAGCCCCTGGCAAAGTTACAGGCTGTATAGAACAAGTAAGAACCATTAAGTCATGTCAATAAGTCATTGGCTTCTGAAGAGCAGTTTTTCTCGTTTTTATACGTGGCGCAGCCATGTTCCTCGATAAGCTGATGGGAACACGGCCAACGCATCTTAATCAAAATTAGCTTTGCTCCCAGCTCCTTCAGCCGAAAACCCCCGAAACATCAGCAGAGGTGTCGTCAGACGTTTATGTTGACTCGACGGTGAAATCAGTAATTAAAGTCGTGTCTAGCCGATGCTGGATTGTGATAACAGCTAGCCATTGGCTGAACCGGCTGTCAATCATATGAAAAACGGCACAGAAAAATTCACCAGCCTCAGAGTTGTCATTGGTGTGAAATTAAACGCTTGAGACCAAAATGTTTTTTTGAACCAGGCTCTGAATATGTTTATTTCTGCTGTAAAGTTGGATATTTTAACATGAGAGTCAGTGGAGACTGACTCACTTCTGCAGCCAGCCTCTAGTGGCCACTCAAGGAACTACAACAACTCTTAGGGTCAATCCCAATACACCCCCTACTTTCTACCACTAGCCCTCCCTCACTACCACTACCCCTATAAAAGAAGCCACAGATTTTAGGGCACTTGAAATCTTACCAGGGCCCTGTCCCAATACTCCCACTACTCCTACTTTCAGTACCACCCCTAAAATCAGGAAGCAGAGAGCCAAAAGCTGTTTTAATTTCAGCTGTAGCGCTGTTAATATGCCACTTTATTAAGTTTTAATATTTTTTCAGGCGTAAAATTAACAGTTAAGATCCCCAACCTGGGCTCAGTTTATCCAAATAAACTGAGCTACTGAACTAGTGTGCTGTTAAGAAATTTGACCCGATGTTTTCGGAGATGATAAGAGCCGCCGGCTCGGAGCAGTAGCCCGAGTACAGACGTGATCGCCCTGCGCCGTCGTCCCGGGGGAGAAACATGCAGCTCTGTGGAGAATTACCGCTGGCTGAAATAAATCATTTAGGAAGATAAATGTTGGTTTAATAGATGAAATGAAACAGTTGTAGCTACGCCTGTTAAGAAATTTGCTCAGAAAATTTTGGGATTTGTACCTGCCGACTCCGGAGCTGATTTATGGTTCTGCGTTAAATCGACGCAGAGCCTACGGTGTAGGGTACGGTGTACGGCGCGCGTCGCCGCGTAACCTACGCCGTAGGCTCTGCGTTGGTGTAACGCGGAACCATAAATCAGCCTTTATTCTGGCGAGGTTTGAAAAAGACTTCGCAACAACGGGCAAACGAGTGATTATGTACATTCACTGAGTGAATATTATGAAAATAAAATATATATTTCTCGCTAAAAATTTAATTAAAACGCATTTTTATGCAGAAACTAACTCAAAATATTGATTTTATTCACTAAAAAATAAGAAATGTCCGCCATGTTTTTTTTTTTTTTATTCAGTCCGCAAATGACGACGAAAAGCATTCTGGGAAATTTTTCTGTCACTAGTTCAACTAGTGAGCATCCGAAAACCCTCGACCCGTAGGGCCAGATTCATAGCCACTACACTTGTTTTCTTCACTACCCCTAGGTGAAAAGAGGAATTGGGACACCACTACCCTCACGGGAACACGCAAAATGTAGGGGTAGTGCTGAAAAGTAGGGGTAGTGGGAGTATTGGCATAGGGCCTTAGTTCCCCATGAGCCCCAACCTGGATGTTAGCTGGATGGCGCTTGGGCAAAGTCCACTGGAAACCTGTCTTCTTCGTTTGAATGTACGACGGCTGCTGTGGTTTCTTTCACCTCTAGTGGTACGAGTGGTACTACAAGGCTTAGGCTGTAACTACTTCCCGGCCAATCATTGAGTCCACGCTTCATACTGATGTTAAAGTGCATTTATTGAACACTGTGAAAACTAAAAAGGAAATAAATTAATATTTGTCACAACAGACAGCAGATTAATACATATTCAAATAAATAAAACTCAATTAGGCTACATTAACCTCTAAACATTACTTTCTGCAACCGAACCGTTGTCATGCAAATTAATGGTTCACACAACGACTCGGTATTATTAACATTAAACAGAAAGTTATTACAGAACAAAAGAAAGCTGTTTACTGTGTGCACCCATGACCAGTTGTAGAATAAACTCTTATGCTCTGTCCTTCTTTCACGCTGTCTCTCTTTGACCATTCCGCCTAGCGGACCTCAACAGCTGCGTCAGAGAGTCACGTGACAAACAAAAGCAAACTTGAAACAAATACATACAAACATTTACAGGCCCGTCCCCACTTATTAGACCACTATTTTCATCGCCTCTGTCTTCAGCACAGTGTGAATGTATTTATTATCTCCTAAAGGTCTATTTATTTATAACATGCTTGTATATTTACAAATATATTAGAGTGGTACAGTCGTAAAGTTGATTAAAGTAAAAATATGTTAGTTAAACCTCCAAGGGGCCTCGCGCTATGGGCCGTTTTTTTTTTTTTTTTTTTAATAATATTTTTTTCCCTTATAAATATCAACAGTCACGTTCCATTACAGACCTAAATGTGTACTAGTCTGTGCATATCAATAAATATATGTGCAATTATGCTCGTGTCTGTTGTTCAATACAACTGCGTCAGACCAAGCGCAGACACAAGCTGCTCTGATCCAGACGGGTGGAGTTGGAACAAACTGTCACACAATGTCGAGAGAACGAGACAGAATCAGGAAATTTCCATCAGGGGATGAAAAAAGAAAAAAACTAAAGAAAATGGAGGAGTTTAATGCCTCTCTGAAAGGCACGTTTGATAAATTTGTTACAAAAATCACCGATCCGACCGGGTCTCAAGCAGCCGTGGGGCCCCACGTCGAGGCAAGAGATGATGATGAGGCAGGGAAAGGTATCCAGTATTTTGCTAATTGGAGAGTTAAAATTGCGCATATAGACACCCAATCCGACCCGAAAAACCCCAAAATTTCGCAAAGGCCCCCCCCAGCCATTTCGCACAGGGCCTCGCAAATCTCCCAGACGGCTCTGACCAGAGGTGGACAGAGTACTCGACCCCAGTACTTGAGTAAGAGTACAAATACTACTGGTCAAAATTGACTCCGTTACAAGTAAAAGTAGCTCAGTCAAAATATTACTTGAGTAAGAGTAGAAAAGTACTTGCTTTTAAAGGTACTTAAGTATCCAAAAGTAAATGCTTTTAATTTACTTTAAGTAAGAGTAAGAGTATGAGTACATTTCTTATTTTCAACATCAGTAAATTACTATATTTTTTCTAAATTAATTTAAGGATCTTTTAACTCTTGTTTCTGAGAATTAACTCTTTGAAACCAGCTGCACTGATGTGCTGCTTTTAGAACCACAATGTTATATAAAACCTGCAGAAACACCAAAAACAAATCAAATGAATGGGATCATAAGAGGACAGCAGATGATGCAGAGTTTATTAACAATCATGAACTGAAACCAAATGAACCTGCACCATCCAACTAAGTCTGGATCCCCCTCAAAGACCACTGCTTTACAAAAAACTACATCTCTGCTTTCAATAACTCAATGTTGAAGTCACTTAACTTTACAGAGGGGACATGTACCAGTACAATATAGCAATATAGAGCATAACAAACTGTCTCCCCATGTCTGTCTTGTCTCCTCCTTTGACAAAAACAGCTTGTGTCGAATAGGATTTTAGGGAAGAAGAAAAAAGAGCAGACCTGAAAGTAACGAGAACTTTTCAGCCTTCCTAGAAATTTACTCGAGTAAAAGTAAAAATATTTGTCTTGGAAATGTATTCAAGTAAGAGTAATAAGTACCAAAGAAATCTAATACTCAAGTAAAGTACAAATCCTCTGGATATGTACTTAAGTACAGTACTCAAGTAAATTTACTCCGTTACTGTCCACCACTGGCTCTGACCTAATTGATGGAGTAATTTAGCCGTTTATTCTTGAGACAAACATGTCTGAGGATATTTCCTGTGGTCATGGAAACAATGTTAAACAAAGTTATTGTTCTGCTTCAAGAAAACAAACCAAGTAAGGAATGGCTGAAAGTTTTGGTTTAAAAACTGTTACGCACGTAATGAAAGCTGGAAACATCAACTTCAAGGGTAAGAAGTGTTTGAATGGTCAGGATCAGAGATCATGTCAACATATGGTAAAATTTAATTAAGAGAGAAGCTTTAAGAAAATCAAACTGTAAAAGCATCAGTTTAAGTTGTTTTTGTGTCCAAAATAATCAGCAGACGACCTGGGTACATGAAATGCCCGGGTTCATCCGTCAATGGATTGTGTTCTTCTGTCATAGCACGGGCCTATTCCAGGATAACTATTCCAGGGTAACTATTCCAGGATAACTATTCCAGGATAACTATTCCAGGGTAACTATTCCAGGATAACTATTCCAGGATAACTATTCCAGGATAACTATTCCAGGATAACTATTCCAGGATAACTATTCCACCAGGATAACTACTAGGAGTCATTGGACCCAGGCTGTGAATGTGTGGTTCAGGGAGCATCAGTCATCGTTTTCACACTTTGACCACCACTGAATCCAGACCTGATCCCCTCTGAGGAGACTTTATTACACCCTTCTTTTGTGTAAAGAGGCTGGAGAAGACTCTTGTCTTGAATAGGCCTGTAATTGAACTGTGATGTAATTACATCATCAATACAAGATATCCAGAAAGAAAAAACTTTTAACCCCAGTTGATCGTTTCTGGAAAGAAAGTGTATTTGCATATATTGAATTCTGGATAATGTGCACACTATCGTTATTCATTTCACATGTCACATACGCCACAAATGGTCAGAACCGCAGCTGTTTAGTAATAATAGTTATCGTTCAGACTTCTGTCTGTGTGTTTAACACCATTCAAAGGCTGTTTTAAAACTCAACATACAGAGAAGACAAAATAAATGTAATTTCGATAACATTTCTACTTGGATATAACAAAAAAATGACTGTTCTCCTGGGCGTGTGTCCTGCAGGTCGTCGGTTCTGCTGCTGGCTCCCCTCCTCGCTGAAACGGACCCGACCCCGAGCCGCGTCTCCAGGCCCACCGGGTCGGCCGGAGCTCAGGGAACGGACAACGTCTGCACCCACTTCAGATGGATGGAGGAGCAGGTCCCGGCCTTCCGGGTGCCGGGAGCCCACGTTCACATTCTGACGTCCCCGGACCAGTTCTACCAGGCTATGAAGGTCCGCGTCTCCGACAGGTGTCACCTGCTCACGCCTACCGTGTATTAGACCCATGTGCACAGATCTATTGGTTGCTAGGGAAAGGGGGAAAAAGTGTTTTTAATACTTAAACTCAAGCTGATTTTACACTTACACTAAAAAAGGATAGATTTGAGGCTCGTTGGCAGTGTCACAGGATTAAGTCTGACTTGATCTCGTGCAGACTGAAGGATTTTGAGTATCAAACCAACTCAAAATGAATTTGTGTCTGGTTTTCCAAAAAGCCAGTGACGCATCCCTCTTTGGAAATGATGTTGCACATAGTTTAAATGTTAACTGGTTGAAAGTTGGCTCGAGCCGGGAGGGAGCCGATGACAAATGATTTCATCACGGAGAGGAAGACGCCGCACCAAGAACAACAAAGAACGAAGAAGCACACATGGAAACCACAGACAAGAGCCGCACCAGACATTATTCACTATTTTAACACCTCGTTTTATCCCACCACAAAGCAGAACTTTCCCCACTGGGAATTTATTTTTTTTTTCTTTTACCAGAGAAAAACTAACAGACCGATGCGTCGGAGACGAGGCCACACCTCGGATAGGTTCTTGTAATTCTGTGTCATCTTGTAAAACTTATACCAACATGCGATGACACGTATGCGAGCGTAGGACCCTCCATCTTTCACCGTCCCACACCACTATCGTGGGTTTGAAATAAAATAAGCAAAATGTGATCAAAATGCAGGTTAAATGTAAAACGATCCATATAAGTAAGACATTTACCATTTAGGAATTAGAACTATTTTAAGCGGTGTACTTCCATTTTCAGGCGTTCCAGCGTAATTGGACAAATGTGGCAGAACTGTAAATATAACTGTGATTTTTAATACTTAGATTAAAATCCAACTGGCTTAGACATCAGTGAATTCCTCTCTGGTGGTGGACCAGCTCACTTCAGAATATTTACTTTCTTTGCCTTCAGAACGTTTGGAGTTGCTTTTGCAGTTTGTTTAAGGTCATTAGTTTTGTGGCATGTTGCTGACTGTGAGCGGAGTTTATGAGCCAGATTCACCTCAGAGTTCATCTCCATAGATCTGTCAGCATCATCAATAAACACCAGTGAGTCATTTGCAGTCAAACATGCTTGTGTCATGACGGGACTCCACTATGTCTGACTGACATTCTCCATGCTTTTCTCTTCCCATCAAGTTTTTCTTGGGTTTTGTCCGTCTCAAGAATCTGATTCCAGAACATTGCGACGTTTTTATTTATTTATTTATTTTTCTACGGAAGGGTATTAAAGAGATTAAAGTCAGAATTCCGGGCTTTTTTTTCCTTCAGTGGCCCTAAAACTCTTTCGTGGTTTTCTTTTTAAGCCTAATCTGGCTGTTATCTTCTCAAATGTCTTAGAATCTAGATTATGCCCTACTTCTCTGTTTTTACATTCATGAGCACGTCTGTCTTAATTGTAGATTTTAACAGTGAAAACTAGGGAGAAGTTTTCTGTGATCATCTGCTTTAGCTACCCTCACAAAAACATGCAACAGTCCTGGGCTATACATGCCCCCTCTGGCCAACCGGGGCGCCAGATGGGGTGGGGAGGATCTGGCCGGAATAACGTGATCCTTCCACGCGCTACGTTCGGCCAGAGAAACCCCACCCTGTCTGGTGAAAAGATGCGGCCTGCTCACTCCTCAGGTTAAGGAGGAGACCTGAGCTCAGTGCGGGGCCCTCCCGGGGTTGGTAGAGGATGGCAATGCACAGGACTGTTAGGTAGGAGCACTGGGTGATAAAATGGGCAAAAAACCGGGGAAAAAAAAAAAAAAGAATGTACTTTACTGTTGATATGGTCACGTCTGAGACTTTTTTCATAATATTGATGACCTCCTTCACCTGCATTGACACCGTTTTGGACTTTATATCAGTAGCTCCAGGCAAACAGCTTCTAAATGCCAACTTTATACCCGATATCGACTCCAAACCTTTTATCTGTTTCATTTTTCTTGAAGTAACAAATAGTAATTTCAGTCGATTATCCAAAAACGTTTGAGCCCTGAATGTGGAAGTTTTTCTTAAATTGGTTTTAATTCCTAAATAGTGAGTGCCGTATTTTGTGAAACCTCCTAGATAAAAAACTGAATATCTGACATCTTGATTGTTATAGTTTAAAGTCATCGTTGTGGTCATATTAAGGCAGAATCATCAAAAACCTCCCCCCACACCTACTAAACATCAGCACATTTACAATCGTATGTTTGATCTCGATTGAAGGCGTTCATGGGCTCCAGGATTAAAAGTATCGATCACTTCTTTCAGAACTGTTAAAACATAACGAGGTTCGGCACCTATAGAAATGGGCTTTTATTTTGAAAGAACTTGTAACTGGTGTCCCCCAAGTACATCACATAGGACTCATACATTTCTAACCATTTTTCATCATGCTGGTTTTTTATTTTTACTAATGTCGTTCACGACATGTTATATTACTAAAATGATACGTCATAATATTTGAGAGTGGGCATGTGCAACCACCATCCAACATAAATACAGGTTATTTCAGCGTATTTTCCATCAGGTGTCGTCTGGACGCCGGCCAAGATGGAGCATCTTCAAAGCTGATCTACACGTCTTATTTGATGCAGGCTCTGTGACACATGGTCACATTTTTCAGATGACGGTTACAGATTGATAAGTGAGATTAATACTGCACGTTAGGCAAGTTAATGTTTGAAGTTGTGCAACGAGTTAGGAAAATGTTTTTATTGTGCATGTTAAAAACATGCTTGAATGGATGTGATTTATAGTAGTCCCACTTCCTCATACCTGCTGGAGGAGGGAGGTTCAGGTGAATGGCACGGCATTGTCGCTCACCGAGATTCGTGCCAAAAGCATCATACGTTCTTCTTAATCAGTCTCATGATTGCTCTGTCTTTGCCAGGATCTTGTCAAAACATTTGTAAACCCGTAAGTGAGAGGAATTCTTTCACTCATAACAGATTAAAAATAAATAAGACATATTTAGGAGCATGACCACATATCAGTGACATCAGGTCGTGATGCAGGCAGGTGGAAACACATGTCAGTGGTCAAAGATGAGGAAGTCGAGGTCTCTGAAAAGGCGTGGGGGGTGTGGTGCAGTTATGGGAGTAAATAAGTCATTGAGCTTTACTGATACGAACAGATGATTATCTTTTTTCTTTTTTTTTAAAAGGTAAATTGTCAAACATATTGGACATTTCAATACAATACTTTTTACTGCTTCAATGTTTGATTCAGTGACGAACCATCATCACCAAGACAGATGTGGGAATCTTTTCTGCATGTGTTTCTAATGAATTGACTCCCTTTTATCACACTGTTCAAGATTTACGTCCGAGTCTGCTGCAGCTCTGCGAGATTTGTGTCGTAGTCCGCTAAAGCGACACACAGTCGTTTGCCAGAGACGACCGGGATGGGAGTCGAAGCTACCCTGGGTGGTCTTTGCCGTGTGGAGAGGCCGCGAGATTTAGACAACGCTTTCTGAAAATAACCAAATATTCCTTCCAATGAGTTTGAAACTGATATTTAAACATGAGACAATTTCCTCTGTGGTGCTTTAAACCCAAACCTTGGAAAGAGAAGAGCTTTCCCGGTGGTGGAAAACAGCAAAAATATGTCATACATTGTTAAATTTTAATTTTCATAATGGTTTTTTTTTTTTATATATATCCATTGATTACAAAAGATAATAATTTATTTCAAGGTTTTTCAAGGTCATCTTTCAGCCGTAAACAGATAGAGTTGAGCAGCTAGTCGTTGTCTGATGCTTGGCTCCAAACTGAAAGTGTAGTCTGTTTTTTTTAAGATCCATGTCCCTGAAAATGGCAAAATAGTTAAAAGGATAAGTTAATGTTTTGGTGATTTGCTGATTTGCCATGAACCGTGGAGAGTTATAAGAAGGTAAATTCTCTGCTCTGTGTCCGATGACCCCGTCTAACAGACCCCCACCAGTCTGACTCTGCACCGTCCCCACATGTGGATTCCTCCACGCTGCTAATTAGAATTATGCAAAATAAGACGCAAGATTCTTATAAATGGAGTAATTCATGGAACTCTATTTTGGCAAAATTGGGTTTAATATGAAATAGAAATTATTATTATGGCCTTTATAATCACTTACTTGATGGACAGCTGTCTAGGTGTAACAGTCCACTTTCAGCAAATATAAGATAAGATAAGAAATCCTTTAATAGTCCCACAGAGGGGAAATTTCCAGATTACAGCAGCAAAGGGGATAGTGCAAAACACAAGAGACATCAATATCACACAGTAATAATAATAATAATAATAATAATAATAATAATAATAATAATAATAATAATAATAATAATAAAACACTATAAACAGTACACTCTACCTTAGACTTTATCAGACGGGCGTTAAAGGACACGGAGAGAAGAGGATGGTACATAGTCTCTTATCAAACTGGACTGATAACTGATTGATGGTAAATAAGGAAATCCCCGGTATATTCTTTAGGTTAAAGACGTCACGTTCACATATTTAAATGATTGAAGGTCAATAAATAAAAAAAGGGAAGCTCACGTGCACAAGTTGGAGGTGTTTCTAAAACTGATAATATTTAGTTATTTGCCTTCCTGGAAGCTCCACGTTGACCCTGTGAATCAGTGTTCCTCTTTTCATGTCCCAAGCCGACAGCGTGGATGTAGTTTATAGGAAATTCCCTGAAAAGACATAATTTTGTTGCGTTACACATTTGTTACCCATGCACTACATTGTTATGCTTTGTTTCCTTCCCCGCAGGCGCGCATCAGGACTGCTCAGAAGCGAGTGGTGATGGCCTCGTTGTATCTGGGAACAGGTCAGCTGGAGCAAGAGCTGGTGAGAAAAGCTGTGTTTCTTACAACTTCAGAAAACTGACTCCTGTTGTTCGCGGGGCAGGTGAGAACAATGCCATGACAGCGCTGACGCATGCCAAATAACTAGTCAGAGATGCCAGAAAATATGAGTCAGAGCTCTCTTCCAGGACGACCACAGTGCGGTTTGTTCAGAATGAAAACGTACTCCGGGCCAAACTACAAGGAATGACCCCGAAATGCAAGGGTTTATGGGTACAAGGAGACCGGTGCTGGCGTGTGGTGGCTTGCTGTTCTTCATGCTTGGAAAGCCTAGCATAACAACATGAAACCAGAGCAAACCACAGTCTGGACTGATGCTCATATTCAGCTGTTTTTCATGTTTTTTTTTAAACAAACTGGAACAAGCAGCAGCAGAGAGGCTGAAACACAGAAACAGATATGCATACGCCCGCATGCTTCATTAGTTAAAAACATCAAAATCAGCTGCCAGACTCTGTGTAACCAAACAGGATGATGGATTGCTAGAAATGTGAGTCAGTAAGGTGCAGGGAGGGCTCGCGACCTTTTATTTTCAAGTCTGCGTTCGCTGAAATACGCGCTAAACTCGATGCAGTGCAAAACACTTGAGAGTGGTCTGTGGCTGAGGCTGCAGGTGAGGTTTCAGAGTTAAAACCTGGACATGATGGTTCAAAACTGTTCTCAAAGCTTCAGCACGATCCGGGCTAATCAGGGCTGCCAGACCCGAACCGCGTATTTACTCAACTGCTGGCTGACGGGAATGTCCTGATAACATCTGCAAAGGTTATTCAAGGTGCATCACATAAAACATTAGTTGGAGTATTAATGTGTCTGGACGAGGGCGGGAACATATGTGCGATGTGACGTATTCCACTCCTCCGCTGGGGTGCAGGTGGCTTCACTGCACAAAGAAATTGAGTACTATGGCACCAATTGGGCAAGAAATTGACAGCAAGTGAGTACAGATGGATGTAAAAGGCAGCGTTCCAGCTTCTGTCCGTCGTCCAAGTCATACTTCATTTTCCAGGCCAATATTGATATCAGTCCGACGGCGGCGCGCCTGCCAACACGGAGCACATTAACCTGC
Organism: Cololabis saira; assembly: GCF_033807715.1. Classification (NCBI taxonomy): domain Eukaryota; kingdom Metazoa; phylum Chordata; class Actinopteri; order Beloniformes; family Belonidae; genus Cololabis; species Cololabis saira. The sequence goes on along the minus strand of NC_084605.1, from coordinate 28,408,299 downwards.
TGTGGACCCTTAAAGAACAATACCCGCATCGACTTTTTACATTCTCTTTCTCACAGTGCACTTTTCCAAGTTTAGGAAAATAGACAACCGGCAGTGATCACATGATTATCTCATTGTGACACATAAAAGCACAAACTTGACAGTTTTACAGCGTAAAGCCAAGCTGAATACTGATGGGTAAACATTTCTCTACTGCGGTTTCTGCTTCCACACATACTGGAAGCTGTATGTGCTACTTCTTCATCTCACTTCACAAGGTGAAGGGACTGGCGGGAAGGGAGGATGTGAAAAATGGGAATTGAGACGACGGGTCTGTTTCGAATTTAGCGGATGCGCTGACCCGGCAGCGCCCCACGTGCAGATGCAGGTTCAGTGGTGGCAGCTGGCTGAAGCAGATGTGAAGCTTGAAACTGTGAACCTGTCGGAGATATTCAGAGTGAAACCCCACCTGAGGGAAACCTTTGATCGTTACCATGAGGTTAATATTTCTCTTAATTACAAAACTTTATGACAAAACTGTGCTTTAATGTTTAGTTTAATTGTTTGGCAAGAAAAGTCATCCAAAGGCACTTTACAGTTCACTTATGAAGTATTTTGCAAGGCTTTCTTTGGTTTGCATCCATATTTGTGTGAATTCATTGAAATTTTCTTCAATTAACTTCCACTTCTTTATCTCGTTTTTTTGTTTAAGCACATCTAATATGACCGGGTCTCAGATTTGTCGACTTTCAACTAAGAAAATCAGAAAATAAATACCCTTAAACGTGAGCTGCTGCCTGACATTGAATTCTACCTGTCCATTGACAGTAATGTAAAAAATAATATGCTTTTATGTAACTTGACAGGACATAGAACTGTTTTTTTTTGAAGAACCTGTATTTGTGCAGTGGTTTAGTATTTTGGTACTTTTTTCATCCATAAACCTGTTGATACTTTTTTCACCACTGACAGAAAAATACATGAAACAGATGAAGCAGAGAACCTTTGTTTTCTGTTGCTATCATAGTTTTTTTTCTCTTGGTACAGTTTATGGATTAACACCTAAAAATAAATGAATAAAATAAAATATTCCTGGCAGCTCAGCGAAAGTGATGGTTTAAAGGTTGTTTTTATTTTAACGCTTGCTAAGAGTGAGGAGCCTGATGAAATCTGTCATTTATGTCTGTGGAGACAGAACTGTGAATACTATTACAAACGTAACAAAATTTTAACGGAGAAGCGGTTCTTCAAAACAGATAATTGTAAATCAACTCAGTTGTGAAGCAGAAAAAGCACCGCACTTCAAAAGATTTTGGTTTTGGATGCCGTTTGGACCATTGGACCTGTCAAGTTATCGGAGTTACATGCAGCAAACTCGAATGTAACGATCACAAATGTGTCATTTTATACTATTGTCAGGTTTTAAGAGGTTTTTGTAGTAAGCCCTGATTTCTGTCCTGAATGGGTGCTAATTGATGAATTTGAAAAACTGCAGGTCCTAGTGTGACTTACTATAAAGTGTTAATTTGGTTGACGACCTCGATTCCTTAAAAATATCTGTCATCAAAGTTTACTCCCGAAAAAGCTCAGTGGTTTGAAATGAATGCCGTTAGGTGAAGCAACCGCTTTCTCTCGGGGACAGTGATGTTTTGGGGATCCACAAGCACTTTTATGACCTTTTTAAGCCAAAGCCAACGTAAATCCGTTTTATGACTTTAGATAACACATCCGGAACCCACTGATCAGAAAACAGGACCTCTTTAATTTAAACAGATTGTGACGCAGTCAGAGACTACATGTGGGAGAGTGAGATGTAGTTTTATTTTGTTTGAATGTTTTCGCAGTGAAAAATGATGATTTATTCTCCAAATGAAAAGCGGGAAATTGAAATATTAAGCCTTTTGGGAAGACGAACTCTGAAATTAAAGCCTCGGTGTGAACAGTGAACCAAGGGCAATAAAGACAAACACAGTTTGTGTGCTAATATGGAAGCAGCGGAGCGTCAGCGCTCCCGCTCATTCCACAGCAGGAAGCGCCGGTGGTTGGTGCGTCCCTGAAGAGCTCTTTACTGGCATGTAAACGGGCACTCTGGGGTCAAGTTTAATGAATGTGCTCAGACACCAGATGCACAATTTAGCAGAAGTAACGCAGCAATGGTTTCTTATCAGAAGCGATCCGAATGGCAAGTTTACCGCTGATAAAGGCCGAGCCCCCGGTGGTGCCTTCTGTCGAGCAGACACTTCCTCTCCACACAATGTTGTGACTCATGTTTTTTCCCGAGCTCAGTTAACAGACTGACAAAAGGTGGCTCATATTTAATAAATGTAGTGTGTTGGCAATGAATATGTTATCGTAAATCTCCTCCTTTCTGCCACGACACACAAGGAAAAAGTACTCCAGAAAGTCACTCCGGTGCTGCTCCACCTGCTGAAACCGAAGTACCGGCGTTGTTTATGGCCAGTTTGCTGCAAGCGCATGACAACAATTTACAATTACACAGATTTTAGCTACATTTCACTTTTCATACAACTGGATGTAGCACGATGTATGTTTTTTTCTTACAGAATGGAAACATTAAAAATGGTAAACAATAAAAGGGGGGTATTAAGAGTGGTAGCTTTCTAACTCTGCACCGTCTTAGCTCAACCTAGTCTGAAAGAAAAGAAAAGATTTGTACTGGGGAGCGAGGAATCTGCAGAAATAAGACTTATACCTGGAAATCATGAATGTGGATTCTTTATGGAGGAACATTGAGAAGCAAATTGAGAAATTTTAAACATCGCAAATGTCTGAAATGTAAATAAAGTGCATACAATTTTATTAGGTTGTCGACTAAAAATGCTATAACAGTGAATTTAAGTTTGAAGAAGTGAAAAGTACGGTGGCCGACAAGGGCCAAACGCACTGCAACGGCCTAAAGCATCTCAGTTAAGGAAAACGGCTTCAAGTACAGAAACGATTCAAATTCACAAACTCAAAACGAGGTACAAAAAGAGGAACGTGGTGCAAATGAAAAAACGTGCTGCAAAAAACAAAGACAAATGCAGCATCATCAAACGCACTGCAAATAGAGAAACGATGCAAAGCACAAAATGATATAAAACAAGAAATAGGTAAAAATCACATTACCGTTCCCGCTGTATGTTTAAACCATGGACGTAAACACTGGTTCAGTCAGCTGCGCCCCCTGCAGGTTTGGAGCACTTCCGGTTGTAGTGACCGGTTATGAAGCGTTTTTCTTTTGAAGATCGTTTCTTGTTTTATATCGTTTTGTGCTTTGCATCGTTTCTCTATTTGCAGCGCGTTTGATGATGCTGCATTTGTCTTTGTTTTTTGCAGCACGTTTTTTCATTTGCACCACGTTTTTCTTTTTGTACCTCGTTTTGAGTTTGTGAATTTGAATCGTTTCTGTACTTGAAGCCGTTTTCCTTAACTGAGACGCATTAGGCCGTTGCAGTGCGTTTGGCCCTTGTCAGCCACCGTACAAACGCAACTTATTTTCTTTCCTCTTGATAAAACTAGTTCAAATTAAAGGATAAATATAAAAACACGACTAACAATCAATTAAAACTCCACAAAGGTACCACAAAGGTACACTGGATAAAGACCTGGTAATTTTGAATTTCAGGTGTTTCAGTCATATCTGTGTATAAAATCCTGCACGTAGCCATGCCGTCTCAAAATGGACTTGGTACAGAGAGGACGCCACCTTTGCAATGAGACGGTTCATCAAACTTCCTCCCTGCCGGATATTCACCCATCAACTGTAAATGATATTGGTAGGAAGTGGGAGCCGTTAGAAACAATAGCAAGACAGCAGAAGACCACGTTAACGATGGCTCTGAAAATGCTCCGCTGATTCCGCAGAAGAAGAGTTCAGAATGTCCACTGGCGTAAATGTGAGCACAATAACGGTGGTGGGAGCTTCGTGGTATGTGAGGCACACCAGCGCTGGACTGTGGAGCATTGAGACCCGTTTTGTCTCCAGTGGGACGAGGGTGCGGGCCGCTCTTCTGGGTCTGGGCCGGTCCTCTTGCCTGTGACGGGCGGTCTCGATGCTTCAGCATACCAAGATATTTTTGAAAATGTTATGCTTCCAATTTTGTGGCAGCTGCTTGGGGAAGGCCCTTTTCTCTTCCAACGTAAGGGCTATGAAAAAAAACCTGACTGGCCCGCGCAGAACCCCGACCTCAAACCCAGCGAGCACGTTTGGGATGAAATGGACTGGAGAGTGCAAGCCAAGCGTTTTTGTCCAACATCACTGGCTTGCCTCATAAATGCAGAATGAATGGGCACAAATTCCCACAAAAACACTCTGAAATCCTGTGGAAAGAAGAGCGGAGGCTGTTAATGCTGCCGAATGAGGCCCGACACCGCACTGAAGCGCCACCAGGAAACCGTGAAGAAACACCGGCGCCTTCCATCACAGCAAAACACAGACGACACTCAGTTCCTGTCGTCACACTTAGTCCCCCTAATTAAACATTATAAGCTTCAGTTCTGGAAGTTTGTGTAATAATAAATTAACCTGAAACTTTAAAGCTGCTCACTTTTACATTGTAAGGGGAATTTAAAATATCTACCTGAAATAATGGCCCTTTAAAAAACATTTAAAATAGCCACTTTCAGGCTTTTTTTTGTCTTATCTAGGATACTTCTGCATCTCAGTACTTTCATTGCTCTTTCCACTACCACCATCTTCTTTATCATCATCATCTCCCTTCATGTCTGCTTGAAGGACAGACGGCTCTACAAGCATGAAGCATGCAGCATTGATTTAGTTCAACATATATTAAAACACGTAAAGATGTTGACTGGTGAGGCAAAATAGCTGGAAATGATCGTTGGAAATAACTTTGAGTTGCTATAAGAGCTCACCTTGTTTCGTATTTCCAGGGGCACGATGAGGGGATACAGAGGGATCTGGTGAAATTTTTTTAAAATCACCTTTTAAATAACAGAATATGTTTTTAATGTGATTCAGTCAAACCTGAATCTACGACCCAGAAATGTGACTCTTTGTTAACTTTACTGAAGCTCATGCGATCATAAAGGATCACTTCCCCTCACATTACGTACACTGTTTAAGTCTTGGAGTAATCATGAATCTAAGATATCAGCAGAAACTCCAGATCTGTTGATGCCACATGTCCCAACAACTAACTGGGAAATCTGGCAAATTTTGTTCCAAAGTTGACATTCAGATTGCTTTCTGTCTTTAAATTAAAAAAAAAAAAGAGATGTTTCTGATTCAACAGAATCTCTGCTTTGCCTTGCAGAAAATATATTTAACATTTATTACTATGAGTGGAAAAAAAAAAATCAGACATATATTTTTCAGGTACAAGGGGCCCCAATCTCTCTGGGCCCGATGTCCCTACTTGCGTTGTGACACCCCTGTACTTAAGTATGTAGTTTTGTGATTAAAAAAAACTGGTCCCAGTCGGTATAGCGATCAGGTTTGGAATAATTTGGTCCAAATAATGTAAAATCATTGCAAGTCCGCTGCCGTCCCGTCTTCAGACACTGTTACACAAACGTGGGTTTATAAAGAAATGGACATCCCCGATTGTGGTTTAGTCTCTACGGGGGCCTTAATAGAAGGCTTTTCCAGAGGAACAGAGGATCTTGGAGGGTTTTCACGATAAAGACAAATCTAACAGGCAGGACCTAAACCACAAAAAATGTTTATAAACTTATAAAAGACCCTGTGGCTAAATTGTGAAATGTTGGAGTAACCAGCGAGGAGATTTGTGATTTGTGAAATGTGAGCCGTCTTTCTGCTCCCAGGCAGCGGCCGTGCTGCTGAGTTTTGAAGCATTTGTAGCAAAGATGTAAAGATGGGAACGACAAATTACTGATAAGTTAACGACAATTCCCTGGTCGGATATCAGAATAACAACATGGATAAATAAATAGACAAATAAATACATTAGAATTCAAACATTTAAGTGTTTACTGTTGAAATAGCGACTTGATTTATCTTGTCTAGGTTGAGCTTGGACATGAATAGATGGGTGGATTATTTGTACAATGAAATTAAAAGTTCAGACTCTGTAAAGTGCTTTTGTCATTTAATCATAAATAGTATATAAAAACATTTAATTCAATAAATCACATTCACATGGCAGCTATCAGGTGTCTGTTGATATTGAGTTCACAGATAATGGATAGGATAATGTAAAAGTTTACTTACATTTTATTGCAACTATTCAATGTAAAAAACTGCAGACAAGCCCCCCCCCCCCCTGGTCCTGGTCTCACTGCCGGTTGTGAGGAAGTGAACATCAGAACAATAACATGGGATGAGGAAACCTGCCCGTTAGCGTTTGCCGTTTAATAGAAGAAGATTAGAATAAAAAGTAATTTGCGGCTTGCTTAATAATGGTAAAAAGGGAGATGCTATAATATGATCACAGACCACAGAAACCCATTTAAAAACCAGGACACGTTTGTGCTTCGGAACGGAGCAGCTTTTTATACCACGTTACGAGGGCTACAACTCATCACTATTGTAGTGCATCTCAGTTCATCAGTATCTGTTTTTGTGGAACTATTTGGTAGATTTGTAGTCAAGACCTCCTAAACCGAGACCAAGACACTACCAAGACCAGAGAGTGTCAAGACCAAGACTAGTTCAGCTCGAGACCGAGACCTAAAAACAACCTAGTTATTTCATCATCTTGCGTGATTGTAGAACATCAGCCCCATCCTGGTTCAACTAGTTTACGTATGAGGTTTATTCAACTGCAGCACAATAACACAGAGAAGTGGATGTTTTATGTTGAACTCACTATAAATGTTTTCATCAATCAGCTGAGATTAAATATGTGTGGTAGTTGCACTACCGCTATTTAATGTTTTACAAAACATTAAATCAAATGCTAAATACAAATAGTACATAAACAAAAGGAAGAAGTGGTGATCACCAGATTCTGTCACCTTGGTGTGCAACGGCATCTCAATTAACCGAGACCTGGCGAGACCGAGACAAGACCAAGACCACAAAGTCTCGAGACCAAGACCGGTCTTGAGAACTACAAATCTACTATTTGGTCCTGTAAAATAACCAAAACAAATCTCACAAATCTGAGCCGCTGAAAGGAGAAGATATACTGTATTTTTCGTGATTCATGACTTCAGATTATTAGCAGAGTTTTGACCAAATAACCTGTTTAGGCTTGGCAGGTAAGTCGGATGTCAGAAACCTTCCCTTGACTGTGAGTATGAGGGTTGCCAGCGGCCCACGGCTGTAGTCGGAGCATCTCCTAAACAAACTTTCCCACAGCGCAGGAGTTTGCTTTGTGTGAAGCAGAAACATGCACGTGTGTTTGCACAGCACGTCTTTGTGAGGCCTGCCGCATATTTGAAATTGACAGAAGTCTTTTGGTGCAAATTTAGAAAGGAGTGAGCTCACCAGACCTGTGTAGCCCGGTCCTGGCGGCCCGTCGAGGGAAGTGGCTCCACGTGTCGGCTGCTTCCAGCACTTTTGACCTGAATGCCACTGAACTGTTTGCATTTTTCTTGTCTTTGTGTCATAGACCCGCCTACGACGCGCTGGGGCTATGTGTGGGCCTTCATAAGTGCAACAAAACACTTTAAAAAAAAAAAAAAAGCAGCGTCTTGTTATTTGAGGTGAAAGAAGTCAATCCTGTCATTTTGCTATTAGTTGAACCGTCAATAGTCACAGGACTGGCTCTTCACGTGCACACGGATATGAAGAGCTGCAAGTTTGAAACTTAGCTGCATTGGATGCTGATGATGATTATGTTATTTTGGGGATAAAATGTATTTCCTGTTCTGAAGTCAGTCTGAGTTTAGGATCTCAAAGCAGTTTGTTTAAAGAGAGGCTGGGTTCTTCTTGTTAAAGGCAGGGTAAGTAATCCTTCGCCATTTCTAGCCCAGAAAACTTTTAGCTAAGGATAAAAATAATTGGAATACATAGTGTTTTGAAATTTTGCAGTTTGTGGATGATTCTCTTTCTTAAACAAATTTATATTAAAATAACCTATAAGATAACAAACTTTATCCTCTTTAGATATAAGTTCAAGAAGGTTGAAAAGCCATTGATTGAAAAGATCAATATCTGTATTGGGTGGTCGGTAAATACCTCCAACAATTACATTTCTTCCCCCAAATGAACGGCATGAAGTAATTTAAACAAAAACAGATTCTGCAACATTAGATTCAAGAGTCATAAGATCATCTCTATTGACAAATTGATAACTATTGTGAATGAAAAGAGACACACCTCCGCCATTTCTCATTCCCCTTGTCCAGTGAGTGGCTTTGTAATCAGGCAGTTCATAAAGTGAAACTACAGATTCCTTCAGCCACGTTTCAGTTAAAGCTGTTATGGAAAATTTATGATCCAAGCATGACACCGTGTCCACACTGCATGCGACGCGAGCGAGCGTCAGCGTCAAAAACAGTTCCATTGCTTTATTTTTTATTGCACTGTCTATACTGGTTGCGAGCGACGCGGCGCGATGCGACGCGGCATGCCGTTTTGAACTGGACTTTTGTCGAACGCCCTGCTTCTATTTTCTTCCTGTCGCTCGCGTTGAAAGCCGGTTGAAAGTTGAAAAAAAAAGTTGAAAATGCTGTAGGAATCATTTCAATACAAGAACCTCTATAAAGTGGCAGCTGCTGGAGGGAGATCGCCAGGGAGCTGGAAGGTTCTGATAAGATAATAAGATATAATAAGAATCTTAATTATTATTAAATATTATTAGGGCTTAATTTGTGCCGGATCCTGCCGGATTTCTCGTGTCCTCTGCTTTTTCCCCACATCCCAGTAATGATCTGACATGCTGACATGTTTGCTGCATTTAACACCACACGCCGGTCACTCCATGCTGTTCACTGTTTGATTGCGTCACCGTTCGTTTTTTTCCCCACTTATTCCACCGAATAATAAGCTTGTTTTCTGTTTAGAAAGTACAAACGTAGGAAGATTACAAGTAATCATCCATCTTTTACTTGTCCCTTTACTCTTTTAGGAGTAATTTTAGGAGTTTCTTTCTGGAGCGCACGGGCGGGTGAATAAAGGCTGATTTATGGTTCCGCGTGAAATCGACGGCGTAGCCTACGGCGTAGGGTACGCGGCGACGCGCACCGTTCGGTGAGTGCACCGCGTACCCTACGCCGTAAGGTCTGCGTTGGTGTAACGCGGACCATAAATCAGCCTTTTAAAAGGCGAGTCTCAGCTGTCAATCAAAAGAACGTGGTAGAACGTGGGGGCCGTTAAACGCGTTCAGTGTGGACAGAGCGCGTCCGATGCCACGCAGTGCGACGCGACAGTCGGACGCTCGCATGCAGTTAGGACAGGCTGTGAGAGATAGTGACTTAAATTATCATAATTCTTGGATAAGCTCCGTACATTAATATGAAAAATAGAAAATGTTTTGGGTGTAACCGATTGTAGTTTTGGCACAACTCTTTAAAAGTAATTTTTTCATAGTATTTGCATATATCTGGTTTTTGTAAAAAGGTTAGAAAATTTGAGTCAGGGTCATGTTCATTATATCTAGAAAGTCTATTGCTGATTTCAAGTGGGGAAAAAATAAGGGTCTTATCATTAACATACCGTGTTTTGCCATCCATTGTCAATATTAAATCATTGTTTTCAAGATCATGGAAGGGAAACTCAGATAAACATTTTTGGCAAGTCCAATTAACCCACTCTACTGCAACTGGAAAGTTCAAAAATGTACATTTGGGATGATAGCCACTTTTGCAGATACCACATTCATATATTGAATCTTTTATAGTTTCATTACATGCGTTACAGATCTTATGGGGATGTAGTATGTTTGATATGTTATTTTGAGTCATGATAATACTAAATGAATATTGAAACAGTGACAGTTAAAATATGATCATATCATCACATCAGGTCATTCATGAAGGACGTGGTGGGTGAATAATAAGTTGGTCATGCCGCAGATATGCAATCTGTCCCTTGTCACGTGCTTCCTTAAGTTTCGGACGCAGCTCCATTCGTTTCTGTCTCACATTATCTGTAAAATCTTCATTGATGAAGATCTTGGTGCCTTTAAGTTTTTTCCTCTCCTTATAACTTCCTCTTTATCTTTGAGACGGAGCAACCTCATAAAAACTGGCCTTGGCCTATTTGCCTGCTCTTCAAATTTTCCCTTACGATGTGCATATTCAACTTCAATTGATTTGGGGTCAAGTTCCAGTTTGTCGGCCAACAGTTGTTTAACTTTAGTTTCCGTTACCTGTGATGACTCACTCCATTCTTCTGGGACTCCATCAATGATGATGTTATTCTTCTTTGACTGGCTCTCCAGATACTCTGTTTTACCAGAAAGTTTGTCATAAGAAGCTTTTGAGATGCTCTTAAGACTGGTGGCATGGTCAGAGAGTCTCTTATTGAGATCATCTATATCCTTCTGTGAGAATTACAAACTGTTCTTAATGTCCTGTACATCTTTCATGGTGTTGTCCATCCTTTGGTTGGTAGAGTCCATGAATAATTGGACAACGGTCTTGAAGTTTCTTCCTTGTTGCTCAATTAAATCTTGAAAGAGGGATTTCTGCTGATCTAGCAACTCATGAATCATAGGCAGTGAATAAACATCCTCCTCCTGGTTGACTTTTTTCGGCCCCATGATGAACAAAAGACCAAGGAAATGTCACAACACTAGGATGAAAGACTCCTCTATTTCCAGTTACCACGATAAAATAAGTCAGTAAAAAACAAAAAGAACTTACTGACTACTGCAATCAGGAGTGCTAGTACAGGCTGCTTCTGCTGAGGCCTACTGGTGGTAGAAGCTGCTGGTAGAAGCTGCTGCTGCTGCTGGTATCTGAAGCCTGCATTTCATCAGGGGGGGTGCCTGCAACATGATACTCAATAATCTGGAATGAAAAGGCCTAAATAGCTAAATGTATTATTTTAATCTCAATATAGAAGCCCTGGCTTCATTTTAGTTGTATTTTATTATTTTTGCATTATTACCCTGATGTATCAGAACTGAAAATCTAACAAATGTAAGTTTGTTGTTCTTCCTTGGGGGACTAATTTAATTGTAAATGACTAGCGTTTTGCTAATGAATGCTGAATGGGCAGTTCATATTTACGCCAGATTATGACATGATGTCTGACCTTGATGACACTTGGAGGTCAAACAGATCTTCTGACGGAGGACTGGGATAAATCCTGTGGAGAATAGCTGATACACAATAAAAACTGAGGAAAACAATCAAACTGGGAACCTTTTATTTTTAAGGGTACAGCTCCATTTACTTATATTCATTTGGTACTTTAGTAGTGAAAAACATCAAAATTCAGATTTTATAAATACTTAAATTCTGGGTGTTTTTCAACCTCCCACCTACATTTTTTTCTTCTCAGTTGGTCCTGATACACCATCATTATCCAACAGTGCTTCATACATGAAACGCTCAGTTGCTGCATGTTTGTGTCTGTTAAGGTGGACTGCATGGAGGAAGCTCTCCAGCGCTCCAAGGACAGCGGTCACTCCCCCGACCTGAAGGTCTCCGTGCTGCTGGACTACACGCGCGGATCTCGAGGTTGTTGTTGTTTTCCGTCAGATCTTGTCGTGGCTGTTTAACACCGACCCCCCCCCCAGCGCTCACCACCGTTTCTGCGGCCGTGTGACTGTGTTCCCCGTCCAGGGCAGGTCAACTCGAGGACCATGCTGCTGCCCCTGCTGCAGCGCTTCACGTCCCAGATGCGGGTGTCTCTGTACCACACGCCGGACCTGAGGGGTCTGCTGCGGCTGCTGGTCCCCGAGCGCTTCAACGAGACCATCGGAGTCCAGCACATCAAAGTCTACTTGTTTGACAACAGCATCATCATCAGCGGGTACGTCTGCTGCGTCCGGCTGCTCATTTATCTGTTTATCTTTCTTTTTTTTTTTTTTTTTTTTGAGATTCATTGTTTTATTATCATTTTTCATCAAGACAAACAGCAAGGATCAACATCTCACTAACAGAAAGAGCAACCCCTTCGGAAATTACATCAGCTCAATTCTAAATCCAATGAAAGATAGAATGAAAAAAGTTTATAATTTAGTTAGGAATATGTGAAAACAAACAGAAAAAAATAAAAGTAAAACAGATAAATAAAAATAAAAATAATAATAATAATAATAATAATAATAATAATAATAATAATAATAATAATAATAATAATAATAATAATAATAATAAATAAATAAAATTGAGATGGTTAACATTTATGGCAATGGTACACAAGGTTGAAGGGTTATGTATGAATTGGACTTCTGTCTAATCTCTCAATATAGGTTATCCACTATCTGTTTATCTTTTAATCAGCACGACGCTTATCTTTTTTGACAGTTTCCATAATATTTTAAAAAGTAGAGCCCCGTTGTTTACCAGCAAGGCCGGAAAATCTCTCTGAATTTTCTGACATATGCAGCAAAAAATGAAGATCATTGGGTGTATCGGCGGGTGTGCTGGGAAGTCGGTGGACGCCGTGGCCGAGTAGTTTCCACTACATTTCATTTCAAGTAAAATAAGTGAACTCATATGTTTGGAGAACTACCACAATGATGGGTTCCCTGCAGCACTAATCCAAGAAGAAGCATCATCTGCCGAGACAACGTGTAATTATGTCTTACCGAACACCTCGTGAGTCGTATTGCATGGTTTTCCCCTGATTAGTCCCCCCCACCCATTTTATAGCTCCTTCCTGCATTCTTTTTGTTTTTTCTAAATTCAGCGGTGCATCTGCACGAGAGTTCCCTTCCCACACTTGGATGTTCACCAACCGATTCAGGACATATTTGACGTGTGTCTGAAAGTACACGGCTGCATTCGCAGACCTCAGAATGCAACTTTGTTTTCACTGCCGACGTCTTTTATTTCCTCCTTGGCACAAAGACACGTTACCCAAGCCTTTATCAGAAGCTCCTGGAGGTGAAAGTATGTTGTTAAAAAGCAAAACAAACTTCGTATATGGCCTTGAGTAGTAAGACATGTGCACCTTCTGGTTTTATCTGGTTTAGCCGGAACTGGTGATCTCAGCTGCTCAGCTGCAGGACAGACACCTTTTCCAGATGATTTCTACTCAACAACCGAAGCCCCCTGCACACCACAGGTGGCCAACGCACCGCTGTGCTCTAAAACCTGCACGTTTCAGCGGTTTGTGCCGCTGTCACATGAGGTCGGAGCTCTGCCGAGCTCAACTTTGGCCTCGTTGTGCCGTGATATTTACCGGCGGAACCAACCGACGGGAGGAAAACAAGGCATCCACCCAGGATGATATCTGAGACAAAAGTAAACAATGAACCCTTCAGCGTGGAAATGGATCTCCTCCACAAGCTCGAACCCACCAAGCTGTGCCTTCGTGGACCTGAGGGTCTTGTGCACACACATCTCTCTTGTCCTCGCTCAGTCTCTTGTTTCGCTTATTAGCATGCGACTAATAAATCTTAGTTGCTGGCAACGCTGCATACAAACCGGAGATTTCCCACCGAGCAACAATTGGATGATGTTTTGAAAGGCTCGTCTTGTTTGCTCTGTGCTCCCACGACTCCCTGCCAGCCCGTACGCCGCTCTAGGCTGCACGTTGCGTTTCTGGCGTTCAAGGGGCATTAGTTTCACATTCAGTAATTTAAATGGTCATGTTAGTCCAGAATGGGGAGCTTTTGCTGGAAGGGGGAGGTGAGCCAGCACAAGTTCATGTTTATGTGACTAACAGGGAAGGGACACACAATACAATTTCTGCAAATGCTCATACAGTTGTCTAATGTATAAAACCCTACATGGCCTGGCACCCCCTTGCCTCCAGGAATTTTTTAAATACCCACAGTCGCGGGTCACTCGAGCAGTGTCCAACAGAGACGTAGAGGTTCCATTCAGAAAAACTGCTTTTAGCCATAACGCACTATCCATAAAGGGTAGTGCGTTATGCAATTCTATACCTGTACACACAAGGGAATGCCCCTCTTTAACAACTTTTAAAAACCAGATGAAAATGTGGCTCAGAGGTCAACAAATGTGTACACACACCTAATGTGTGTTTGGGTCTCCTCCTATCTACTAACTTTTTTTTTATCATTCTTATTTTTACTAATTGTACTTGTCTTTACTAATTGTACTTATCTTTGTTTCTGTTTTCTTTTTCTTATTGCATCTTTACCTGTTCTGCTTTTAACACCTTACCTGCCTATATTGGACTACGGATGGAAACTAGCCTTGTGCTACAATCTGGCACATTTACATATGTACCGTATTTTCTGGACTATAAGCCGCTACTTTTTTCATAGGTTTTCAACCATGTAGCTTATACAAAGGTGCGGCTATTCTGTGGATTTTTCTTCCACCACTCGGGCGCTCTAACCGGAATTAGAATCAAAACTAAGACAAAATAAATGCAAAGAAGAATACGCTACTTGTTCTTTAGCAGATAGAAGTAGGTAGAAGCAGATTTCAAACATAAATAGATAAATAAATACCGGTTATTTTCTCTTGGTTCTGTCCTGTTTTAATCAGCAAAGTTGCTGCCGTGTTAAAAGACACTGTTAGGAAAGGATCTATTTAGGTACAAACATGTACATCATTTACAGTTCAAAATCATTCTGTACATGTAGTAAATATCTAATCTAACAACATAAATATCTCCGGCTTGCATATCTTTTTTTTTTTTTTTTTTAAATAGAGCGGATGCGGCTTATATACAGGTGCGGCTTATAGTCCAGAAAATATGGTATATATGTTCATCAATGTGCATTGTTCTGAGAAATAAATAAATAAATAAAAAAATAAAATAATAGCATCATTAGCTTCAGAAGCCTTTTTTAATTTCCCCCTTTGTTTTACCCCCAGAGCCAACCTGAGTGACTCGTACTTCACCAACAGACAGGACCGCTACGTGCTGCTGGAGAACTGCAAGGAGGTGGCGGACTTCTTCACCGAGCTGGTGGAGGCCGTGGGGGACATTTCCCTGCAGCTGCAGCCCGACGACTCGGTCACCATGCTGGAGGGCATGGTGCACCCGTACAAAGGTACAAAGCCCTCCACGCTTACACGTCAGAATCAGAATCACATCCACTTGTTTTGACAGCGTGCGACACTTCAGGCTCGATAGCGTCCCGATCTTTGGCGCCAGCAGCCGCCGGCTTTTACTAATGGGGCTTGAAAGCTTAGACAGGCCGGTTGATGCCGGTCAGAGAGAGACGGGCCTGCGAGAGCCCGGCGAGGAGATCAGAGAAAAGCTTTGCGGTTTTGCTCGCTCGGCAGCCGGACGTGAAATCGTCGGGACTGCATCTGCACACAGGCACACACCAGCGCAGTGTGTCCGTAACTGGAGCACGGCCTGCCAGGATGTTAGTTTGAGGGATGAATGACATCATGTCTGCAGGACAGGGCCTCGGAAACGAGTACCGAGAATAGAAATGTGATGTCATAGTGTTGCTGGAAGAGGAGATGTAGTGGGAACTGATATGCACACAGTTATTGGATGCACGCACAGAAGCTGGTTAAATTCCAGTGAAAAACATTTGTGTTGGATGACTTGGGAGAGTTTTAGCTGATTAGAAACGATGACGTGTCCTCGTGTGCAGCAGCAGCAGCAGACCGAGACAGAGGTTTGTCTGCATCTGGTCAGTAATGGAAACTGATGACACTCAAACTACTGTTTTTCTAGAAGTTTAAAGGGCCATTTCACCCAAATTACAGAGCACCTTTTTTGTTTCACTCGGCTGCTCACATCATTTTAATTTGGCTTGTTTTGTAGATCCTATCGTCTTGGAGGCATCTGTGAGGGTTTTAAGGTTGAATAGATACGTTGCGTGGCGTTCTCCACCAGATGTTGCACGATCTCATCACAGTTATGACGAATGAGAAAAATACATTTCCGTGCAGCTGGTAATTTAATCTGCACGTGTCCAGTTTGTGCAGTTTTATTTTTAAAAGCCCTTTGTCTCCCACACCTTCTCCTGGCATGGGTCTTTATTGTTTGTCATCACTAAGCTTGAACTGTCTTTTGTCTCTCTGAGCTGCTTTTTCAAGTTTTTTGAGTCACGGTGATTCTTGTGCATCCTGCACAGACAGACATCCGTCCCCACGGTGCTGCAGCCACGTGAACAGACAACAAATGTTGTTGTATCCGATGTCTAAAGCACGTTTGGTTGTACCTTTTTAGGCCGTGGACTGAAATTCATGGCAGTTTCATTATAAAACGTTCAACTTTTATTACCGTTGTGTCTGACATTGACTTCAGCGAGTTAGAGACTTGAAAGCGGAGAATTTCTGATCTGCTGCTGACCTTGACTGGAAAAGGTGTCAAATAGTTTTCAGTACTTGTAACTTCACGTAAATAAAACTTCCCTAGCAGTTTTTGAAAATGAACTCAAATATTTCTGATGTTAACATCCTAAATCACTGGTTAAGATATTACTTTATTATTATAAATAGTTATATTATTATTATTGTTATTATTATTGTTATTATTATTATTATTATTATTATTATTATTATTATTATTATTATTATTATTATTATTATTATTATTATTATTATTATATGAACATGTGGATTTATATTATTAGTTGCAATGGTCTGTGTGTGGAGTTAAATTCATCTGCTGTCTGAAACAATTAGTTTCTCCTGGAAAACCCTTTGCTTCCAGGGACCGATTGTTCCTTTTATTTGAAAACCTTGTCTTGTGTGTAGTATCAGCACAAGCAATGTTTTCCCTGTATTACAACACAGCCGTCTGCTCCCCCACATCGTACCGAGCGCTCTTGGCCACTGTAGTTTCTGCCTTCTCTCAGTAAAAGTGGAATGAATTATATTTGTGGTGCTCAAAGTTACAGTAAAAGGAAAATAAACTGTTACGTTTGATGAGATTTGCTCAAAGATGCTTTACTTTTCAAATGTAGTTCAACACACGCAAGTTTAAAAGGTAAAATTAGTTTTTAACCTGCAGGTAACCGTAGCAACACCACTTCTGCATGATGCCACATTACATGTTATGTTCCAGTTATAAATAAGCGAACCACGCCAAATGTAGTGTGCTTTTTTTTCTTTTTATTTTAAAATCAGAGACTGTTTTTTTAGGTGAACTTGCCCTTTAATCCAAACCAGTTTTAATGGTCATCCATCGACTAATCAGAAACCAGCATTTAAAACTCAGTGGCTGACTCTTGATCCCTCTCTGTCCTACTTTACCTCATCCTTAAGTTGTCTCCATCACTTAAAAGTCAAGTGTTTGGCAGATTTATTTCCTTTGGACCTCCTGGAAACTGTAGCGAGGACTTGCACCACTAAAACCGAACCTAAACAGAACATTAGCGTAATGAGTCATCCCTCTCAGTAATTGAGGATTATTCCAAAAGGAAGCGGACTTCTCTCTAAATGAGTCACGCACATGTACAAACAACCCAGAACACAGCGACCCAGAGATCAGTGCAGCCCGTCTCCAGGTTCCCATCATTTGTGTAAAAACACGCACTTGTCTCTGTGGGGACCAGGCAACCGGCAGGACTTCTCGGCAGCGGGGAGGAAGCGCATCATGGAGGTCATGAACACGGCCCACATGAGGCAGCAGCTGCTGCGCTGCTCGGAGGACTCTGGGGACGAGGGCCTGAGCGACGGGGAGGACGACACGTGGGTGTTCCCTCTGGTGCAGATGAAACCTCTGGGCATCCAGGTGGACGAGCAGGTCACAGAGGTGAGTCCCCACACGCCTCTTCTGGTTGGACTGTGAGAAATACACGTAAATCACTGGTCTTCAACCCTGATCCTGCATGTTTTAGATGTTTCCTTGCATCAACACACCTGATTCTAATTAATGGTCGTCATCAGCTTGTCATCCAGGGGCCGGATTCACAAAACATTCTTAAGAAAAAAAATCGTCCTAAGTGTCATTTTTTTCTTAAGTTCAGTCTTAAGAAGAAAAAAGAGAAGAAATCATATTCTCCAAAAAAGTTCTTAAGAAGAAAGTTGAGAAAATACTTAAGTTTCTTCTTAAGAAAAAACTTAAGAATAAATGGTATTCTTGAAATAAAAGTTCTTAATAAAAATATAAAAGAAAATATTTAGAAAAAATAAAATACTTTTTTCTTAACTTTAAGACAAACTTGACCTGTCTTAAAATTCCATCTGTGAAAAGGTAAGCCTGAATGAAATAAATAATAAATATAATTTTGTATACCAAGTACGTAGAGGTGCACTAAATAAAAACCCAAACATATGTAGCTTAATAAAATAAAATGAAATTCAATAGACTGATATGTTCATTTTAACACATTTATTAAAATTGTGACGGCTCTTATGTACAGGCGTACTGAATCCTTCATTTAGTATGCAGTATACAGTACATACTGATGCAGTTTGTAGCATGTAGTACTTAGTATGCCATTTCGGATACAGCCATATTTTAAGAAGTTCTTAAGTAGGAAAAATAAGAAATTTGTAAGAAATGACAGTTCTTAAGACGGTTCTTAAGAAAATATTGCGGAATTGCACTTAAGAACTTTCTTATGAACTTCTTAATTTTAGATCTTAAGACATTTCTTTATGAGACTCTCTAGCGCCACCCTTCACCACGACGGCCGTCGGGGGTACTGCAGCCAACAGTGAAGCCGGCACGGGAGAACGGGGAGAACCATAGACATCATATAGAACATATATAGTGTTCTATATGATGTCTATGGGGAGAACGTGCATGCAGCGTCATGTGACGTCACATCCGCAGCCCAGCGCGGGAAATTCGGGACCGAATTGCAGCACATTTTGCAGCACACAGCCTGTTCAAGGCAACGGAGAGATACACTAGAGGGCTCATTCTTTTGGGTTTGGAACGCTTCATCTGACATTATTACTAGAAAACTTAAAATGTATACGGATTTTTTTCATAAATCCTGCCACAATCCGGCCTCAAGCTCCTTTAAGATCGTTCTTGAGAACATTTTGGTGAATCCGGCCCCAGGTCTGCACAAGTCTGTTAATGACACAGTCACTTGTATCATGGTGTGATGAAGCAGGGAAACCTCTAAAACATGCAGGACCGGGGGTCCTGAAGACTATGGTTGAAGACCACTGATGTAAATGATGCAACTGGACTCTCTTGTCTCTCGCCGACCCCCCCCCCCCAGCGCCTGCTGACGGACGCCGGGCCGGACTCCACTGTGTACCTGACGTCGGGCTACTTCAACCTGACGCAGGCGTACATGCAGCTGGTGCTCGGGGTCGGCGCCAGCTTCCGCATCCTCACCGCCTCCCCGGAGGTCAACGGGTTCTTCGGGGCCAAGGGCGTCGCCGGAGCCATCCCCGCCGCCTACATTCACATCGCCAGGCAGTTTTACAACCAGGTGTGCCGGCGGGGCCAGCAGGAGCGGGTGCACCTGCACGAGTACCACCGGCTGCAGTGGACGTTCCACGCCAAAGGTGGGTGGAGCAGCAGCAAACACGCGCCCGCACACGTGCAGCGCAGCCGCCTCGCGCCAAAAAGATTGGACGCTGCATTATTTATCTGGTTTCAAACTGGATGTGTGTGCGGTCTTGCTTTTCTTATTTCAGTCACACACTCGCACCCTTGGCCTTTTCTGAGGCTGCCTGTAGACCTGCTGCAACGGCTCTGGCCATCACCGTTATGGTTGGCTTCAAAGCTTCCCCTCATTTTATTCCCACTGCTAAGTTTTAGTTTAACATATCAAGAAGAGAGTAATAATAATAACAACTAAAAGTTTCCCCAGAAATCCTGATTTAAAAAAAAAAAAAAGCTCTGTTAAATGCTGCAAACATTAATCAAGACGTCCAGCTTTGTTTTATTGCCTTGCTTTTATTTCCAGTGTTTTCTGGTAACAGAGGCTTTC
Source organism: Cololabis saira (assembly GCF_033807715.1). Lineage (NCBI taxonomy): Eukaryota > Metazoa > Chordata > Actinopteri > Beloniformes > Belonidae > Cololabis > Cololabis saira. The sequence continues at coordinate 28,388,479 of NC_084605.1, read as the reverse complement.
CAAAGGAGGCCTGTCACCGTTTAGGATTGATCTGACGCGCGTTCAGCTTGTTTTTTACGTACACTTGATGAATGCCGGTGTTTTAAAGCGCCCTGCAGATACGGAGCTCTTTCTTTAACTTTAGTGATAAATGAGGCTCCGGGTTTCTAAGAAGTTCAGAAAAACCATATTAGACAGATGAATTAAATCACAATAATTCTATGTCATAAAAATTGTGATTACACGAACAATAAAGTAATATATATATTTCTTTAAAAAAAAAAAAAAGTGTAGTCTGGATGCCGGGATAAATGCTCCCCAGAGCTCCTCATCAGGTTTGTGGTTGAAAATCACGGTGAGCTGGAAATTCGAGGAATGTTCCAGGGAGCATTTATCCTGGTGTGTGGACTTGTTTTTGTGGACACATTTCTTTGTTCGACACCTGGAGTTTATATTACAGATGTGTGTGCTTTTTTGGCATGATTTTCTTAATGTCAAGAAATAAGAGGTTTACGTCTGAAATGGAAAGATTTTCACAGCATCTTTATTTTGGTTTTCTCTCTTAACAAAAAAAAAAAAGTACGTACTGATATCAAACCCCAGACTCTCAGATGAGGTGTCTCAGGGAAAATTATGAAACGCGTTGCTCTCTGTGCTGCTGCTCTGGTGGTGTGTAGCGTGAGAATCAAAGGCTCGTACAGTCACTGTAGCCTTGGGACAAGGATGCACTCTCACACTCTCATATTTTGAGGTTTTGGATCCGCGCCGGGGATTTCTGCATGTGCTTCCTTTTAGTTGTGGTCTGGGCCGACAGAAATCTCTGCTGGAAATGGCTCTCTGAAGCATTACCTCCTCTCTGACTCCGATTTTCCTCTCCTCGCAGGTCTGTGGTATTACCTCCGGGGGCAGGATCGGCCTTGCCTCACTCTAATTGGCTCCCCTAATTTCGGTTACCGCTCGGTTCACCGTGACCTGGAGGCCCAGATCGCCATAGTAACAGAGAACGAGGAGCTGCAGAGCCAGCTGCAGGAGGTCGGTCCATTATCCCTCCAAACCGCAGCCAGAAATGATGAACGAGTGTGTAAAGCGTTGCTGAACCTGTGCACCTGTGTTTGAACCCGGCAGGAGCAGGAGATGTTGTACCAGCGCTCCGCGGAAGTGTCCAACTCCACGTTTGAGCGGCCCGACCGCCACGTCAAGCTGTGGGTGAAGCTGGTCACTCCCCTCATCAAGAACTTCTTCTGAGACCCCGGCAGGTGAGAAGCGTATTTTCACTGATGTTGCGTGAGACGAGCTGCTGCAGCTTGTTTGCACTTATTCTCGGTTCATTGTGGGAAAAGTCCAGCTCGTCCCGAAAGAACAAGGAAAAATACAGCAAACAAGTTGTAAATCTGCAAAATAAAACCAAAGTCCGAGTTTGAGCAAAGTGCTCTTTGGTCGATTTCACAAAGTTTCAACAGGAAAAACCACTTTCCTGCCAAAGTTTAGATATTTCATTCAGATCGTTATTCTGGTGAAATTCAAAAAACAGTGCAGGGTTGCAACCCACTCAAGTTGCACAAACAGCTTCCTTGGTCTGTATTTTTGTTGTCCAATAATTAACAGAAAGAAAGAATTATCGGCCCGCGTTTCAGCGTTTGATCCACAGCAGCACAGAGCATTTAATGGATCATTACATCATTACCCAACAATAAAGATTAAAACAGGGCTAAAGATGAGCAACACTCAGAGCCGGTCACCAGCAGCGTGGCGTGTCGTCTCCGAGTTACCCAGTTAGGGGGAAACGCTGGCAGGGAAGCAGCTCAGCCGTCACGACTCCGTTCCTCTTCAGTACGGATAATCAGTGTGTCGTGTCAGGAGTCAACCTTGATTTCCAGGGTGCAGCGGTAACTATGGAAACTGGTCAGGAAAAATGAAGGATGTGCTGCAGACAGTGACAACCAGACCAATGAAAACAAGCGGTCCAGGCGTGCAGCGGAGCAGGAACGCAACTGGATGACTGTTGTTGGTTTTGCAGTAAAAACTTGTTTTTAGCAGTTCTCCGGCCATCTCAGTTGTTTTGAAATGTTGCTCTCGGACGCCCCTGTGTGAATCATCGTTTAAAGCCTGATTGCAATAGGTTTGTACAGACGTTCTCTACCGGGTCAGTAATGACTTAGAAGATTTGCACCTTTTATTATAGTTTTTTGTGTGTGAAAATATACCTGCAGACAACTGGGATGATCAGCTGATTGTTTTTTTTTTTTTTTTTTTTAATATATTTTTATTAGGGGGTAAGGCACAGTGGAACAGGAATAAAAAAAATGATACTGTCTACCTCCTAGGATGTTTTTTTTTTTGATTCAAGAACAGAACAAACATTCAACGAAAATAATAACAAATAAATGCAAATTATTTTAAGTAATATTTAAGCATTAAAGCTACACAGAATCAATTAAAAAAATAGATGAATAAAAAGCGGAGAAAAAAAAAAGAAAACAAAAAAAAAACCCAAAGCAAAAAAAAAACAAACCCCAAAAACAAAGTAAAAGTAAATAAATAGATAAAAAGGAGGAAGAAAGAGAGGAATGAGAGAAGAGAGGGAGGGGGGATCCATCAATCAGGAGGCAGGGACTGGAGAGAGTGGAAGAATGTAAGAAAGGGAAGCCACTTATTATAAAATTTGTTACAACTACCCTTCAGTGAATATCTAATCTTTTCCAGCTTCAGAAAGCTGATTGTTTTATGGACCAACAGAAAACATCACAAATGTTCACACCCGTCGCTTCGATCCAAACCAAGTCACAGTGAACCACAATTTTGTTTTGACTTCTTTCTATATTCCTGGACCATTTCTGTTGTTTTTTGTGCAGATTTTGTCTGTCGTGTTTGCCTCGTGGACAGAACACAGTCCTCAGCATGTTGTGCTGAATCACACAAACACACACAGTCAAACAAGCTGCGGCTTCTTCGAAATGTTTGCAGTCATTGTGGTGAGTCCCAGGTCCCGTCCTCGCCTTCCCAGCAGCCTCAATCACCAGAGTGCGAGCGGGGACAGCGGGTCGGCTGATTCACTGCTGTCAAGAAGTGAGTCAGTGTTGCGTTGCGATGATGATTTGACACTGTGGACTGTGTTACTGTGAGTCCCGTCAGGACTGGAAGAGGAGAAGGATTCATCGGGCATCCTCTGCTGCCCAGGACACGGGCGTTCATGTCGACCAGGGATTCTGAAAAGAGGGTTTTATCATCCCCAAGCATCAGATAGAGGGAAAGCCAGGAGAGCCAGAGGAAGCCTCTAAGTTTCTGACAACAGGAAACATCAGCGGCTGGCTCTTGACAGTAAATGGGCGTCGTCTTTATTACCTGAACGCAGCCAGGAGCAACACAGTCGTCTGATCCGCTGCCAAAAGGAAACGGTTAAAAATAAGTCATCTTTCTGCCCTGGAGCGCTCAAATATGCATACAGGAACAATAATGAGTGTATTTTGGCCTATTGTTTGTTTAATGCTGGCAAGCAAAAAAATAAAGTGTGCAAGCCCTTTTAGGGGCTCAAGCTGCACGTATACTCGTACAGAATAGTACAACCCTTAAGATCGAGTTGAACCCAACAATCTGTTTACTGACGACACTTCTGACCCGTGAAAAGAAATAAACTGCTGATATTTTAGATTTACCGTCAATTAATTCAGTCAAACGTGAATGTTCCAGTCAGTCTTGTGATCAAATCCCCTTTTTATGAATCTTGTTCCTCTATTTCTCTCTTTGAACAAAAACTCACCCACATTTGAGCTGCAGGGTTGATTAGTTACGCCGAGTTGGTTCCGCACATCTTTATAAAGTTAAAATTTGTGCAATATTGACAATCATTTAAAAGCATTAATAGTCAATGTCAATGTCAATTTTATTTATAAAGCACATTTAAAAACCACAGAGGTCGACCAAAGTGCTGTACAGCATACAAGAAAATAAAACAATACCAAAAGAAAAACACAGTACACAGTGTAGAAACAATAAAATCACTAACATACTAAAATGATCGATAAAATAGTAATAAAAAAATAGATAATAGAGAATAGACGACAAAGAACAGACACATAAAGTGCACAATCACTTCACACAGATGTGGGGAACTAATTTGTCACACACTAAAAGCCAAAGATAGTGGTGTAAGATGCACAGACGTGCACCTCTAGTGGGAGGAAGTGGTATTAGAAGACGTGCAGGTCTGTGTTGACAGTTATATGTGAAGCTGTGTTTTAATTAAAGATTAAACATCATTTTAAAGGTCATGTGAAGGCGAAAGGACATTGTTTCAACACATGATTTTAAAAATAAACACCATGTTGTCCTTGGATGAACAGCATCACATGCGACGTACATGTAAGATGTCAGTGTTTCATAAAAGCTAAAACAATAATGCCGAATAAATGTAAAAAAAACAACCACGAACACCGTCAAATTCACAGCTTGTGGACCCATCGATCATTTTAAGTATCTGTAAAGCTTTTCTGTCCTCGAGCGTTGCAGCGTTGCTCTCTCCAGGTTCCCGCCACGGCGTTGACATCTGGACTAGAACTAAACCATCGCAACAACTTATTTCTTTTACGTTTTTTATCCAGATTTGTTGGCATGTTTGGCAGAATTTTCCTTCAGTTTGATCGACTTTCACTCGAGCTGGAGGAAAGACGGCGTCACGTTTGACTCCAGATTACATTTAAAAATAATATGTGATCAAATCCAAACGTACATGTTGTACTCAAGCGTAGGAAGTTCTGCCGTCTTTCAGGGGGTTTGGCGACAAAAATATAAAATAAGACACATTTTTATACTTTATGGATGATTTCTGTCGAAATGCTTTTATAAGAGAGGATGTGTTTTCATTTCAGCAGCACGACCAGGAGTAGCTTTTTCTTCTTTTTTTTTTTCATGCTTCATAAATCCTGTTTCTGAACTATATCATGGCTCCAGTTTTTTGCGTTAGTTAATCTTTAAAAAGTCTGTGCAGTTAAATCTCATTCACTTCCTGCTCCGAAACCTTCAACCTTTAACTGGATCTCACAACTTTGTTTCCAGCTTTTAGTTTTATCTTTCAAAATGAGTTACTTTACATTCAGATACTTCAAAAACCTGAATGTGACAAAAGGGCGTCCTCTTGTACATCAGTTTATCTGATACCTTTTATTCTCTTTCTTTGCCATATGATAGCTTGGCTCTCCTATGAGGAGTTTTTATTTTATTTTGTAGTCCGGCAGCAATAAACAACGTTCATTTTGATTTCTTTGTCAGTTAAGTAGCAGTTTGAAGACGTGTCTGTTTGTGTGCTCCTCTTTGTTTCCATCTGGTATTGTGATCTGTGGACTTCACTTACAGTAAATCCTCCTCTTGTTTTCCTCGCAGAGGGGAAAAAAAACAAAACCCGGCCGTCCAACAAAAGCTTCTTCCGTTGATAAGGCGGACAGATGTTATCGGCAGCGGGGTCCTTCCACTGCAGGCAGCAGGTTGAAGCTTGTCAGCAGGTTTAACACGCAGCTCACGACCTCACGACCTCGCGACCTCGCGGCTGCTGCACAGGGCGGTTTGAGGGACGAGGCTGCCCTCGAGTGGCGGGCCGGGGCACGTCTCAGTTGCTCTGATAGTTAGTTAAAAAAACCACATGTAGCGCAGAGGTCCATCCATCCATTATCTATACCCGCTTTATCCTTTGCAGGGTCACGGGGGTCTGTTGGAGCCTATCCCAGCTCATTACAGGGGAGAGGCAGGTTCACCCTGGACAGATCACCAGTCCATCGCAGTAGCGCAGAGGTGTCAAAAGTATTCACCTTCATTACTCAGGTAGAAGTATAGATACTAGAGTTTAAAAATACTCCTGTAGAAGTTGAAGTATCAACTCAAGTTTTTTACTCAAGTAAAAGTATAAAAGTACTGGTTTCAAACTACTTAAAGTATAAAAGTAAAAGTAATTTAAGGGGGAAAAAAGCCATTAAGGACAAAAGCCATTGAAAATGAATGCATCTTAGTATAATGCAAATATATTAAAGAAGCATATATGTGTACTATTGAGCATTAACATGTGTTTCAGAGAGCAGCAGATATGATGACTAGTTGCTATAAGTATTGTAATGGTGCAAAAAGTCAAACTTCAGAGGCATGTTGTCATTTATCCTAACCTTTATTGGAATGTACATCCAAGTTTAGTTGCAGGAATCTGAGGGAACGGATGTAAGAACAAAACTGGACAAGAACAGCTGAAACAACCACAACCAAATTCACTCAATCCGGATGGAGCAATTTAACTGGATAGTTTTTATTTAAAGGCCGAAATGAAATAGAGTAACGAGGCTGTTTTTAAAATGTAAGGAGTAAAAAGTACAGATAATTGTGTGAAAATGTACGGAGTAAAAGTAAAAAGTCTCCAGTAAGGTATAGATAACCAAAATATCTACTTAAGTAAGTATTTGTACTTTGTTACTTGACACCTCTAATGTAGCGTGCTCACCATTAGGGAAACCTTACTAGTCCCGGGTTGGACCCCCTTGTGCCTTCAGAACTGCCTTATTTCTTCGTGGCACAGAGTCTACAAAGTGTTGGGAACATTAATTTTGGTCCTCCTTCGTGATAACGTCCCGCCTTTGCTGCAGATTTGTGTGCTGCACATCTCGGATGTGAATCTCCACCACATCCTGAAGTTGCTCTAGGGTTGAGCATCAGGAGGTGGCTGAACTGTGATCATAAAGGGACGGACATGCTCAGTAAAGGTTCAGTTGGTACTCAAGGACCTAAAGTGTGCCAAGGAAATATAATTCGCTCCATTACACTACCACTTACACTACGCCTAAGCTGCAGGTGGATCCATGCTTTTATGTTGTTTACGCCCCATCCTGATGTTTCCTTCTCTAATAACAGCCACAATCGAGCGTCATCAGACCAGGCAACGTGTTTCCAGTCTTCTAATCTCCAGTTTTGGTGAGGCTGCGTGAGTTGTAGCCTCAGTTTCTTCTTAGCCGACAGGTTTGGTTCGACTCCTGCAGACACTCTGCTTTAAGTTACACTGGACAATAATAATAATGCTTTTTAGTTATTGGCACTTTTCAGAGCACTCAAGGAAACCTTACAGGAAAAAATAAATAAAAAATCAACAAAAGAGCAGAAGCTTAAAACATCAAGTTAAAGGAGCTTGAGGCAAGAATAAGAAATGAGACTCATTAGCGCCACCCTTCACCACGACGGCCGTCGGGGGTACTGCAGCCAACAGTGAAGCCGGCACGGGAGAACGGGGAGAACGCGCATGCAGCGTCATGTGACGTCACATCCGCAGGACAGCGCGGGAAATTCGGGCCCAGAATTGCAGCACATTTTGCAGCACACAGCCTGTTCAAGGCAACGGAGAGATACACTAGAGGGCTCATTCTTTTTGGTTTGGAACGCTTCATCTGACATTATTACTAGAAAACTTAAAACGTATACACATTTTTTTCATAAATCCTGTCTCAAGCTCCTATAACATACAATATGGAACTAACAAGACAAGCTCAAAACTACAAAGCCTGTGTTTTTTTTGGAGTGGAGGAAGGCTGAGGAGGACCTGAGCGTGCAGGGTGGTGTGTAAAGAAGTAAAAGGTCTGAGAGGTATGGAGGAGCTGGGTGAGGGGAAAGCCTTGAAGCTGAGGAGCAGAACTCACGAGTGGATCGGGAGCCAATGAAGTTCTGATGAAATGAGTGACTGAAGTCTGAACTAGGACTCGTGCAGTGAACCAACGAGAAGAGAATTGGAGTAATCGGTGTGGGACGTGACCAGAGCTGCAGGGGGAGAGGGATGGATGAGGCGGCTGGTGGAGGCAGCAGACCCGGCATCGTGAGTGTGAGCGGTGAAAGATGGAGAGCTGTCAGGGATGACACCCAGACTCCTGCAGGAGGGAGGGCGAGGACTACGGAGCTGTCAACGAAAACCCGTCGCCTTTCTGTCATCTCAAACCTACGACGGAGTATTGGGGCCAAACAAAAAAACAAAAAAAGGAAATTACGAGAATAAAGTCATAATGTAATGAGAATAAAGTCGTAAAATTACGAGAATAAAGTCATAATATTACGAGAATAAAGTCGTAAAATTACGAGAATAAAGTCATAATATTACGAGAATAAAGTCGTAATATATTATAAATATATAAATATAACTTCACAAGATGCTCAATATTCCTCATTTTAACACAGGGAGAAGAAGCTCTTCCTGTTAGAGTTCTCATGAATTATATTCTCATAATATTACGACTTTATTCTCGCAACATTACGACTTTATTCTCGTAATTTTACGACTTTATTCTCGTAATTTTACGACTTTATTCTCATAATATTACGACTTTATTCTATTACGACTTTATTCTCGCAACATTACGACTTTATTCTCGTAATTTTACGACTTTATTCTCGTAATTTCCAATTTTTTTTGTCTTAGTTTGGCCCTAATACTCCATCGTACAAACCGGCCTGCTTCTGGATTCCAGCAGGATGTTTTTATGCAATGTTTCACAAGAATTTTCAAAATGAAAATAACACCAAGCCCACTTCAAAATAAAAATGTATTTAGTTTCCTTTCCTCAGAATGTAATCTTACAGAAATCTCTTCCCCCCAGAAAACACTATGTTATACAGAACAAGGAAGCACAGGTGATACATTGTTTTTAGAGGAAGAGGAAAGATGTCAGTTGAGTAACTGGGTCTAAAGTCTTACATGTTTTGCAGGAAGCTGGAAGAGGATTCTGGGAAAATCTTCCAAACGACTGATGCTTCTGGGTTGATAGTGAGGGAGACGCGGCCCATTACACATCGTGCTCATCGTGCCAGCACCCGGCCTTCACATGTCGTCCTCTCTGTAATAACTGTCATGATTTCCCCCTCTGTGTGTCTGCAGGCAGGTTGCTTCAGCCCTGTATTTAAGGTCGACGGGGAGGTGGTCCCGCTCCATCAGAAGAAAACCCCGATGCACCTGATTGGCATCGGCGTGCCGAGACTCGACGTCTGCAGCGTCACTTCCTCAGCGGTGTCACAGGAAGAGACTCATTAACACGCAGGAGGGATATCTGTCGTGAGTTTAGGGGTAAAGCCTCTTTATTTCAGCTCTGTACCTGGTTTACTCCATTTTATTTTCTACATTTTAACGATGGACTAAATCACACTGGATTTCTGGTTCTGTTGTGGTAGTTAAAAAAGCAAACAAAACCTCTTATTGTACAAGCACCTCCACAAGAACTGATGTTACATGGATGAAAGCTACAGGAGGACTGGTGAACGTCTGCGATGAGATGAAGGCTGTGATGGTAAACGGACGGGCGTGGTGGAGCGCTGCAGTCCCTCGAGGAGCCTTAATAACAGCTCTGCCAGTGTGTTTACAGCTCTGCCTACAACACTGTGTACCGTTATGTCTTCTGTTTGTAAATTAAAGGAAGATGTGAGTTTTTGTGACTTCAAATTTACACCAAAGAACGTTATTTAAAGCTGCAATGGGCAATATTTTGGATGTCAAGAACGGATAAGATGACTAACTTGAATGTGGGGAGGGTGATTTGTAAGTGATCCGTTTGTTTGGTCACGAGTTTCAGAGTCTTTCAACTCCTTGTTTTGGTTTTCAGACCTGCAGCTTAACTGGTTGAGCAGTTCTCGTAAAAAAAAAAAAAAAAAAAAAAAAAGCTCCTTCCAGTCAGACGGCGAATTATAGACTCCAAATGTTTGATGTCATAACTGATGTTTGTCAGTAAATAGATTTATATTTACACATTCAACAACTGACTTCATTGTCGGCGTAGGAGAAGACTCAGAAGTGGCGTCGCTGCGGAGAGTGGCTTTAGTAACCAGTCTGGGCATTTATACTCTGATTTTATTCAATTAAATCTGATAAATATGTTTAATGTGAACCAAAAATCAACACTTTTGACCAAAAATTAGTATTTAAAACTCTGTGAGGCGCACGATCACACAAGCTTTGACACTGAAAAACTTGGTTGTCGTGGTAACACGGCTTACAGGCAGGTGTTTTTTCGTCATTGTTGTTCAGAATAGCATTGTTATCAGCATAGACTACTAACAGATAAGAAAGCAAGTATATAAATACATATTTCATCAATACGATAAAGAAAATACATTGAAAAGATTATTTTGAGACAATGTCAGAAAAATGTAACACTTTGCAGCTGTCAGGAGTTGCTCCACATGACCAGCAACTTTCACAGCAATTTATTTAATACTGAATAGTTCTAAATACTAAACAAGAGGTCCTCTGTTATTTAAACTGCAGCGGTTGTATTTAGAAAAAAAACAAAAAAAAAATCATCTTTCTTATTCTTTTTACTCGTCTGTTCACATAACCTGCTCTTATGAGTGATGCGTTGGGAGAGTTTTGAGGTGAAGAAGCATGAAATGACGCATGCTGCACCTCTAGAGCAGTATCGCTGACCACCGCTGTGGTCCTGATCATCTCTGACTCGAGCTTCAGCGCTTCTCAAGCCAGCTTTGATGAAACTCCTTTGAATCTTCCAACTTCCAGGTTGAAACCAACAAAGAAGTAGGAAACGCTGCAGTTCATCCTCTGACCAGTAGAGGATTGCTCCCCCATGTTTAAAGGTCAAACCAAACACATTTACAGCCTGGTTCTAAAAAACATTTTGGTCTCCTTAGCCAGAGTTCATATCCACTGGACAGAGGGGTGAATTATTATTTTTTTGTACCACTATAAATCAACAACGTGTAAGAGACACATTGTAAAGTACTTTGCAGAACTTAAACAGAGTTTAAGATCAAATGGAGCGACATTGGTGTGAACCATTTACTGTCACAATCATGATTCTAGTTTTTGTTTCTTTTAAGAACAAACTATAAATCCAAAAATATTGAGAACTTTAACATTTATAGCATAACAGGGGTTGCAACTAAAGCAGGAACTGGAAAAATAAACGTGCTACCTTTTTCAAAAAGAAAGTGTAAAGAAGTTAGTCAGACCATTAAAGCCTGGGCTTATTTTTGACATAATTTGATTGAATTTTGGGGACTTAGATCAGTAAGACTCACTTTTACATTTTGTAAGAAAATGCTCCTTTGTCACTCCTTCAGATGCTTCTCTGATAAAGAGAAGACTTGTATCCACTCAGATATTTATTGTTCCCTTTGATTATCTAGGATATGATTGATTGGGAGGCGGAGCCTGTCCCGCCTCTAGCAGATGGACCATCAGTATCGGTTGTCATGGTGAATGAAGTGAACCAGCTTCAGTTGAACTGGTCTGGTATCAGACTTCAGCCGATCAAGGTGAACCTCAAACAGCATCCTGCCGGGTATGTTCCTGGTTCTCTGTGGGCGTTAACGCGCACCGTTCAGCCCCTTTTAGCGCGGGAATCTCCCTCCTTCGCTTGAAGTGTCATCTCAGTGATGGCAGGGTTTAAAACAGGACGTGACATGATCAGATAAGATAAACGGCGGAAAACTGTTGACAGCAACGATGTAGATGTAGACTTCAGATCATTTCCACAGAGCATGACTAAATGCTTTTGTAATTGATAAGATAGTGCTGTTAACTTCTTAACTGGTTAAAGGGAGTAATATTTGTGCCAAGTAATAAAATTATTAATTGAACTGAATATACTTCAAATTTAATGTTTGGAATTCTGTCAAAATAAAGGAATCAATCAATGATTTTAATGTACAAACCACAGGATTGATTTGAAAACTTTAATGAGACAAAGAAAGAACAAAAACAATAAATTATAACAAATCTGGATAAATAAATATTCAGGTATTTCTGCTTCACCTTCATTTAAACAGTGTACTGACAAGAGACCAGCGGTAACAAAACAGGCTTGTTGAACAGGATTGTTCTGCCGTGACACTAAACACTGAAGGTCAAACACCATCCAGACCCCCCAAACAAAAACACACCATAACTGATGCTGCTCCCATCACTCACTGATGGAGAGAAGAGTCCACTTTTGTGACGTTACAGGTCCAGCTTCAACTATAAACTGATATGTCATCCAGAAATAATCACTTACCCCACCTTTAACAACTGAATTCCCTGTCAGTGGTTCTAATAAAGTGTTTTAGAGCGACACATTTCACAAATTGTAACTTCAAAATCTCAGTAACATACAGGCTTCATGTTTCCAGCATTTTATGCTGACAACTTTAATTCAGCAGTTCAAGGAGGCGTTTCTTTTTCCTCTAAACTTCAGCAGTTTTTTTGTTTTTCACCTTGTGCGCAGCTTGTGGTTTTAAGTCCAACCAACGCAGAGTTGATTGTTCCTGAAGAAATGTGCGGAGAAGCTCAGCGTACTGCACCAGACCGGACGCTGCGTGAGAAAAAGGCCTTCGGCTCGTCGTTACAGCAGATTGTCATGAGTGGGAGTCTTCATGGGAGGGCGCAGCGTCACCGGTACTGCAGAGACGGCGCTTTCCAAAGGTCACGATTGTGGAGCTAGAAAGAAGTCTCCGACTGCCTCCATCAGTACGGAAAGTAAACGTGAGGCTGAAGGTAAATCTGGTCAGAGAGTAACGAAAGAGGAGCCTCTGTGACAGCTGGATCCTCTGAACCAGGTCCAATTCCACAGGTCCACCTCCAGCAAGCCTGCGCTGGTGGGACGGTTTCTCCTCTACATCCCCTTCGTGGAGGACACTTTCTTCTTCCGGGCAGCCAACATCTCGTAGAACGGGTCTTTGCTGATGGCGGCTCTGCAGGTGAAAGCAGGAGAAATACCATTAGACTCATTGTCATCTTCATCATCATCTTCATCTGATTGGCTGCAGCGTTGAAACCGACTTACTTGATGCTTTTCATCCATTCGTCTTTCTCCTCTGTGGTCGGAGCAGAGATCCTGTAAAACGTGTGGTTTCCCTCGACAACGCGCCCGTCTGCCTCCGTCTTGCAAGCCTTGATCACCTGATCTTTGTGGTTGGGGATGTAGAGCTCGAAGCAGTTCTGGGAAAAAGAATAAAAAAAATGACCCAGAAGCCTCATGCGAAAACGCCATAAGAAAACAAATGAGGTGTGATCCGGTTTGAAGAAAAAGGATGAGCATTGCTCATGGGTGCTTGTTTCGGGGAAGGGTATGTTTTAAACATGAACCTTGACAGGAATAAAGTAACTGATGCATATGCCATTGTCAGACACGCACATGTGTGTGTGGTATTCAGTGTTTAACTACTGTATATTAGAAAATAAAAACCCAAAAAAGACCAACCACTTACTGGTTTTTTGGAGTCCTCAACTTCCCGGATACTCAGATTTTCCAGTGGGATAATCCCTCTGGGTTCTTTATCCTTATAAACAGAATAAATTACAGTGTGATTGCTTCAAGTATAATTTATACAAGCACGCCAGTAGTATTTAGAGAAACGTGTCTGGAGCGGTAACACAGCCAGACGTGAAGTACTCACAGTGGTGTATTCAAAGTAGTACAGGCAGTTATCCGTGAGAATAAACCAGCGTCTCTTCCAGGTCTTCACTCGTCCACCTGAGGACGGATCACAGAGGAGTTACAGTTCCCGTAAAGACAAAGGAAAGTTATAAATGATAGTGACACTCTTGACAACACACATCAGCAGATTAAGTGGCGTCTGCTGGCTGCAGAAGCAGAGGTTAGAATCGGGGCTGGTAGTGAAAAAGCAGATGTGAAAATTCGTGGTTTTCTCATCAGGGTGCTACAGCAGAGGGTGAAATCAGATAATCATCTAGCTTTATTCTGACTGCAGTTGTGATGGAGAGGTGAATGCACACAGCCAGTGGGAGTGTAGATGTGGATGGGAAGGAACTCAGCGGCAAAGCAGTGCATTAGAGCTTGACAGCTTAAAGAGTAGACTACATACCTCCTGGAGTCAAAACCATGAAACAAAAACAAGAAGAGTATAAAAAAGGATTAAAAAGACAAGAAGTTTTCAAAATATAAGTCAACTTTGTTCAGAGCTTCAAAATAAAGCATTATAAGGGTCCTGTATTATGTGCAGTTACACATTCGGCCCACTAGAGGGCTGACCTGTTTACAGTAACTTAATAACGTGATGATGAAACAAACAGAGCGAACACAACAGCTTCACACCTCACAAGTTCACATACCAAGTTTTAGGAGCCAGCCTTCTCTGTCGGGGTTGAAGAAAGTGTGCGTGAGGTCGTTGCCGTCGTCCTCCGGGATCTTGAAGGGTTCGTTCTTTATGCTGTCGTACAGGTTCTGCAGAGCATAACACGCAGATCATGAGGGTCTCAGACTCAGGGTGGATTACTGGGTGTAGCGTCTGTGTGAGCCCTGAAACAACTGACCAGACATTCAATGCAGGCAAATATCTTCTTTGAAATGGGATTATTGATTGTAAAAAGCTCTATGGAGACATCATTTTTGAGTGTTTTCTGTTTTCTAATGCCCAGTTTGACATATTACCTGATCTACAGCTACATTTCATGTCACATATATCAGACTATAAGCTTTTATAGAACTAGATCTGTGAGCACAGCTCCAGCTGCATTTGTGGATAAAACCCGTCCCTGCTGCTACTGCAACATTATAAGACTACAGGAACACAGTTATTTCTTATACAAGCAGCCCTGCGCACAAATACAGTACAACACATTATAAAAATGGGTTTTAGCTATAACCATAACAACCCAACTATTTTGTAGCCATAGCTACAAGTGTGTGTCATTCGGCCTCTGCAGCGATCAGTGGGAGTTTCGCTCTACATGTAATGATACTGATACTGAACTTGGAGTTGCAGTGATAGCAGTCATTACGAGTCTAATACACTATTACGAGTCAGAACTGTTGTCACTGTGCCTTTCTTTAAGGATGAGGCTGAAACATTCATGTAAACAGTTCACCATAACCTCAGCATTTAACCGTGTGATTCATAGCAGTGACAAATAATTAAGACTATTGTTTTAAAAAAGGTGCCTTGTGTAGAAATTATGCTTTATAATACCGTATTAGCCTGAATACATTCAGGGTTTAGACGTTTAAACACCTAGATTGTTTCATTCACGTCCGCTGGGGGAGCAGTGCAAGCAACCAGACTGTGTCCATGACAACTGGAGCTTTAAACAAAATCTCCCTTGAGGCTTAAAAGTAGTGATAAGTGCCATAACATTTGGTGTCACACCATGTGGTGAGCTTAAAAAAAAAAAAGACGGCCATAAAAGCACAGACCTTCTCAAAAATCAAACCTGGCTGCTTCTGTGCGACAGAGGAGATCATTCAAGTATGTGGATGAAAAATAAAAGAGGGACTGTGCATCACTTGAGCCTTTATCCTACTGAAAGCTTTGGATATCAGCAGAGAACTGAACTCTCCTCCCAGTGAGTTAGAAACCAGCCTCAGCTGCTGCAGAGGAACGACGTGACTTTGGTAAAGTGGCTATACGTTTCACCAGTTGCGTCTGAGCAAACACAGAAAGGCCTGGTCCATAAAGCTTCAGCCATGAAGAGACCGTCTCGTTCAGAGTTTGGAGAGAAGCTGCTGTCTGAACACGAGATGTGCCTCGAGGAGGAGCACACACATGAACTTTCTCGTGATAAGAGTCATTTTTACACAAGGTGCCTTTAATATCAGATGATATTTTGGATGCACTCTGGATTTTTCAGTTGATAGTTGAATTTTTTAATCATAGCTGCGAGAGCTTGAATGACAAAAGCTTCAGGAACTCGGTATCATATGTGCTGTTGGCCGTCTAAATCAGACATGAAAATCTTATTTATCTGATGAAAAATCCCCCCACATAATATCCTTGTGTATTTGGTTCTTGTAAATCTGTAAATAATCAGAGTGTGATGTGATGAGCTCGTGACTCCTCTTACTCGGAGCAGATCTTCTGGCAGGTCGCCTCCATCGTTGATACCTCTGTTCATCGCCGTGAATCTCTGAACCGAGGGTTTGTCCTTCACGTTAGGGTTGTGTAGACTCGTGTTCAACATGATCACAGCGAACGACAGCACATAACAGGTATCTGAAAGAAGGAGCGCACGTGGTGTTTTAGGGGCTGGAAATTAAAATGACACATTAAGCTCATTGTTATGAGAAAAGAAAGTGTCTCCTGTGAAATGAGTAATAAACAGAAACGGATGGTTATTGGTTTGTGACGTGCGAGTCTGTTTTGTCCACTCACGCACCCGTGCTCTGAAACACGCCAGGATTGCAGTGACAGTATCGCTGGGCGAACGCCTCCATCATGCGATCGATCTTCTGGGCCTCCCCGGGCAGCCTGAAGCTCCACAGGAACTGCCTGAGAGCCTGAACCAGGTTCAGGTCCGAGAACTCGTGCAACTCCAGGAAGGCGTGCAGAACTTTGATGTTGAAGTCATCTCTGCACGACACACACAATCCCACATAAGCAACACCCACATGCACAAGTGGAGATAAACAGAAGGATGAGATGAGAGATAAAGACATCTGAAGGGTAATTCTATCAATTATTAAACAACTACAAATTCTATAAAATATTTAAAAAGTACTGATTAATATTATATGAACTACTAATGTGCCATTAATTCACATAAATGTTATCACTGCACACCGATAAGGCTTCATTTCACCTTTGATACATGAAATAAATAAATAGTTTTAGTTTTAGAGTTGTGCGTTGTTCCTGCAGAATCACTGCCACTAACTTAAAAAATGACACTTTGGCTTTTCCAAATAAATCAAAATGTCTTCGGTGAAGAAGAGCCATTAGTCTGCACCGTCACAATTCCTCACCGCTCGCCCAGGTAGTCACCGATGGCCGTTTTGTTGAGACCCTCTCCCTTGTAGAGAAACTGGCCGATGCTTTCGCTTGTGTTTTTCAGCAGCGAACTGTCAATCAAGAAGCGAATCCCCTGCAGGAGAAAAATAAAAAACACACAGAGAAGTCAGTCCCAACATCACATGCTGAAGAAAAGTGGAATTAGTTATCTGCACAAAGATGCTTGATTCATCCAAACAACACAATTAACACATTCCCCCAACCGGAGTCAATGTTTTACATGCTCTGATTGCAGCGATGCAACATTGAGCCTTATTGTTTTGTGAGTGCTTAAAACCCAGATGTCTGAACAGCTCTTTGAAGATCTTCCTAATTTATATATAATAATATATAATATATAATATATATATATATATATATATATATATATATATAATATAATATATATAATATAATTTAAAATCCAAAACAGCTTAATTGTTTCTATTAAACCCCAAGAATAGAATAGTCTTAATGGAAAATGACTTAGTCTTGAACTTGAAGAAAATAAATGAACTGAAATTAATACTTTAAATTGGAAATCAACTTTAACCATTTATATGGTGAATTCAATCAGTGCAGTAATTCACTACTAAGATGAGATGACAACTTTTTGCTTTTGTTCCAAACTCAATGTCTCACATTTCCATCTTTAGTTGGTTTCAGTGACACTAAATTCACAAATCAAAGTGTGGAGAGCGACTTCTCCTTCCTCATGTTCATGCTGGCTGGCTGACTGTGTTGCTGTTATATCCGAACTGTTGCAGAACGTTAAGTCATCTATTCTGGTCATTAATTTAAGAGTGTCTTGACAAGAAAAACAGACATTTTATGTTGGGAATGTGTTGTGATGATTTCAGTGAGAGCTTGGCCTAGTTTGGCCTTTTAATTAGGTTAATAATCCACCATGACAAAGATCCTTGTTTAATTAGCCCGTCTTGCCAGTGGTGAGCAGGGACTTGGATCATGAGAGTATCGGTGCGGTCTGTTTACTGAACTTAGGTGGTGTAAGATGTACAGGAAGCACCGTTTAAAATAGAAGCTCTAAATATAGGCTGCATCCTCCTGAACAACTCCAGACAGGACATCAACACACATACCTGACTATCCTGAAATTACTGACAATATTTGTGGAACATCAGACGGTTACACTGATTATTGTAAACCAAATGAAAATATATTCAAAAGGGAGAAAAATTGTAGGAAGGAAGCACTACATGCCTTTGTGGGATCCATGTTAAACTTCTTCCGCCCCATAGACATCTGTTTATTCCTCTGCATACTTTTCCTAAAAACAGACACAAATACATACAATATTCACTATTTAACCCATCACCAGTTCAGATCTCCATTTTAGTTATTTTTTAAGCAATACTGCACAAACTTACAAAAGTTTTAGTAAGTGAGGTATGTTCATTTACTTATTTTCTCTGTTTTAATGTAAAATAAAGCTGTAAAAGTAATATTTCTGGAACATAAAGAGATTTAGGGCAAAGCTACACAAATACCTTGCAATATCCCCCAATCAAATCCTGTGGTTTTTCTTTTTTAATATTTATTTGGGCAGTAGTGGGCTTTATTTCACAGTCAAGAGATTATTTTTGTTGTCGCTGCTTAACTTTTCTGATTTGGCCATTTGGGTAAAACTTCCCTGAGGGAACCTTCCCAAATGGTTAAAAATCTAAAAGAGATGTATTACATCTATTTTGATCATGGTGAACCATGTTGGTTCAGAATTTATGGAGATTGGAAATGGTAACTATTCATAAAATGTAATTCTCTTCATGAAAATATTATCAGCTATACATCTTCTAAAGCAAAACAGATTAAAATAAATATAGCATTACTTATCACTTTTAGAGATATGTCTCGGATCTAGGTCGCACACTTAATTGAAGAACTCATGACTGTGTGCAGAAAATGGCTTAATATGACAGTGCTCCTAAAAAATGTGCTCAGTCATTGGCCTCTGTGTTGTCCAAATTATCAATAGAAATACAGCACAAATAGCCCTTTTGAACACATGCAAAGTTGAAATGATGTTAAGTTGAATGACATTACTGAGTCATGTCAGAGGCTTAAAGTAGCCATTTATATTTACGTAGGTCTCCTCCCCTCAGGAAGAACATTAATTGCAATTTGGCTACAAATATGTATTTCATTCTCACTCTAGCCAGCTTTGATTCACATTGTTTTGGTTCCTAGCAAAGGTTTACACTTCCTACCATCTAACAATAGACCTGGGGTTGTTTTGATTCTGGACTATTCCTTTAACTATTACTCTGACAAATGGACTGTCATAAAGACATCCTTTTGGGCTCCGTGAAACTAGTCTTCAGTATTTTAACCCAAGGCTGCAACATCAGCAACAATATCTAAAAGCAATATAAATTGAGAATCCCACCAATTTCTTTGAATTTCTCTGTGACTACAGTAAAACAAAGGGTGAGATACTTTACCTTTCTTCAGTCTGGCCCAGATTGTCTATCTCAGTGGTCACCTCTGCTATCTCATCCTTCAGCCTCTGAGGGCAGACGGAAGAGAGGAGGAGGATTACAATGATGAAACGCATGAAAAAGTGATCATTATGTTGTTAAGCTTTGAAGAGAAGAATCTACAGGGAAACAACCGACATCCACATGTGACAAGTGATTCTCCACATAACCCTTCGGAGATGCTTTGATCTCATTGTCGCGAGAAATTAGACACAGCTGTGTTTTCCAGCTACCAACAAGTTAAATTAGATTTAGCAGACACTTTTATCCAAAGCGACTTACAACCTAACACACCACATAGGGCTGGGTGATTTTGGACAAAAATCAAATCCCGATTTTTTTCTCTGAAAACCCGATTTTCGATTTCAATTTTTTTGGTAAAACTACAAAAGACAATGGAATAAATTGTTTCAAATATTTTATCTTTATTATTAAAGAAAAATAGCAAACAAATGTCCCTATTGGGAATGAAATGCAATTGAAAGATACTGTAAATCCTCCTTGAGTTTAGTAAAGTGACAACATTTACAATTTTCTTGACCAAACAAAGATGACTAGATGAGCTCAGTCTGTAATAGGCATGGGGCGATATACAATATTATCGTATATCGCGATAAAAAACGGCCGCGATAACGTTATCGTGGGGTACTGTAATTATCGCCAATTTTTTATTTTTTTTTTATTTTTGGTCACACAAGGCTACCAGCCAGGTAGAAACCAGTGTTATATTTTTTCATGTATTTTATTAATATTATTTATTATTATTATTATTTATTTAATATTTTTTCAGAGAGTAGTACAATCCGTGTGCATTTGACTACTGTGGCACTTTATTTTCACTCAATCTTTGTGTTGGCCATGCAGCTTTTGTTTTGTATACTACAGAGCAGTGCCTTTATTTTATTATTTTTCCAGAGAGCCGTACTAAGTAGCAGGCAGCCAGCCACTGTTAAAGTTTCAGAGAGTAATACAATCAGTGTGCATTTGGCTCTACTTTGTCACTTTATTTCTATTTGTCACTTATTTCTTTCGACTCTCAGGGAAGTATTTTCTTACAAAAAAAGAAAGTTCAAATAAGTACCGGTACCGGTACTATAGTTTACACTTTGTAATGCATAACATTTACAGTACACTATTTGTTCTCTACCTCAAGTGTCACTGTGTTGAGAATGATTTGAGAATAAATGTTCTGAAGGAACCAGTGGATCCACGGTTAGTGTTTTTCCTTGCATTTTAAGAATTTTATAAGCGACACGCTAATATCGTGATAATATCGTAATCGTGATATTTTTGTCCTCTAATATCGTGATATGAAATTTTCATATCGTCCCATGCCTAATCGCACAGCCCTAACACCACAACAAGTACTTCCTGCAGTAGTGATGACCCACCAAGACCCCTAAAAGGTGCAGACATGCCTTGCTCCCAGACAGACTCGTGTGTCCCCCCGGCCTCCCTCTCTGGGATCTGTAGCACCTGTTCTGGGGTCACCACCCACCACCGCCCGACCCCCTTTCCCCGTTCCACTCCCCTGCCATGTGCTGACCCATATTTATCAGCCCCCCCGCCCCCCCAACGGCCTCAAAGGGATGGGTGAGCGTTACACTGCTGGAGAGATGGGAATATATAGGATCAAAGACTTTGGCTGGCTTAGTGGAGCTACTCCAGAGGTTATAAGAGGAAAGAAGAGAGAGAACAGATGGACAAATACTGAGCCAGTAGAAAATAGTCTTGGATCATTAAAAGAAGAGAAACAGAAGCCGATGAGGCCATGGTCTCAGATTGGAGTCGGAATTATGTACAAAAATCAGCCAGCGTGTGCCCCTGAAAACGACAACATTTTTACCTAAGATGAACAAAATTCCGCCATATTGGTTTCCATGGTTACACTATCAGACAAACAGCGTCCTCCGTCTCCATGACTGGAATATTTCACAGTTCATTACCCATCAGTCCCTTAGGGCAAGA
This sequence comes from Cololabis saira, assembly GCF_033807715.1. Taxonomy (NCBI): domain Eukaryota; kingdom Metazoa; phylum Chordata; class Actinopteri; order Beloniformes; family Belonidae; genus Cololabis; species Cololabis saira. Next base: position 28,367,318 of record NC_084605.1, on the reverse strand, counting down.
CAGGGTGGAGCTTAGAGGAGAGAAACGCCAAATGGGTCGACCTCTGTAAGAAAGTCCATCCTTCAGTTTACACAGCGTCGCTGCCCGGAGGCTGTGAGCGTCGGAGAGGTTCTTTGTCTGGGTGCTGCAGGCTCACCTCAAAAGGCATTTTACCCAGTCTAAATGACCTTGTGGATTAATTTAACAAATCTGTTTGCACCCACATTTTTAGGTATACTGCTGCTGGTTATTTTGTTCACATCCAAAGTCATTTTGTTCCTGCAGGTTCAAGTATGGAGTACCAGCATCAGAGCATCCAAGACTCTGGGAATGGGAAAGATAGATGATTTCTTTAATTTACCACATGTTTGAACACATCACCAGGCCTTTTTCTTTGCAGATGCTAGTTATTAGCAGTACTTTTTTTTTTAAATCATGAATCATGAATGAGAGATTCATTCGGAGACTACAGACCATTTCAATCATTTCAACCATTTCAGGATTCTCAGACAAATTGAAACAATCAAGCCAGCACAGCTTTTCCAATAAAAAGGGCTACTTCACAAGTCGATCTCCCACATTTGTATATGCAACTGGTCAAAAAGTAAACAAAACTAGCATAACAACTTCAAACGGTACCTACAAACTCTTCACTGAGAACGCTTGTATCGTGTAAAACATGCTCCATGTTCTGGTTCCACATTACAAGATTTGAGAACTGTTTTTTAGTTTTATTAAGACAGTATCCATAGGTGGTGTTACAAATGATCAGCTTGATTTCTGACTAATTATTTCCTCAGACTTTCATATGCAAATATCTAAGGGGCTTTAAACCCCAGAGACAGTTTATCAGCATATAAATCAAGGATAAGTATCAAAGCCTTTCAACTTCCATAATCGATCCAGTCCCCTTAAGGGACTCTAGCATGAAAAAAAATGCATATCCCTAGTGAATAACAGACAACCCGAGTTTTAGAAAAAATGATTCAATAAAAAGCTAAGGCGCCTAAAACTGCTGGCAAAACAAGTAAAAGGCCAAGTAGAAAGGTGGAAGTTTAGTGAAATAATCACTTTTACCATATTGTTCTGCTGGACACAACATTTGTCAAAAGTGACATTCTTATTATCCAACAATGGCTCTGTTCATGCTTCATTCATTCATAATCACTTCATATTAGTCACGTCTGCTGTTGCTTATATTAAAGTATGCATGTACTGCTTTAACTATTTAAAAGCTTTCCTAAGAACAGAAGGGAATTATACGACTTAAACTTGATATGGTGGAGAAAGTATTACATATGTAGTAACAGTTTGTCAAGGTAATGGTTTGTTAGCCTGTGTGGCATTTCCTGGCACATAGTGCAATCACAATCTCTGAAATAGCCATACTTACAAACAATGATAATTAGAAATACTGGAAGATTAAGCAACTGAACCAAATAAAGGCCTCAGTCTTTTACTGAATACAAATACAGCCATCGACCCCATATGGAGTCCAGCATTCTTTATTTTACCGTTTGGGGCTACTCTTCTTGTGATTATTAGGCCAGCTCGATCCCTAATAACCATAATAATCCCATTATATATAGCTGATACAAGCAGTTCTGCTAATTGATTTAAGATTGTACAGGAAACAGAAGCATGAGGCTAAAATCTCCCCCCAGGCTCAGAGAGCACACACAGATACACATGAGGGGGTTCATCCCCCCAACAAAGAGGATCATCTGTCTTGAATGTGTACAGCAATGCTCTAGTGATCATAGCTCTAACCCCCCATACCGTACACACACACGTACACACACACACACACACACCCCTCCCCAGGCTCACTGGTCTAGACATGGAGGTCCACATCTACTCAAGGACATAAAGAGGACACAGGGTTACAACATGCTGTTCAGTCCAGTTTTTAAGAGTAACTCAGTAATAGATCCAACACTACATACCAAATAAAATCAATAACAATTTAAAGTTTACACAAATACTGGGGGAAAAAAAAGAAAATATATTGATACATGATCAATATTGAAGTGTCAAGTCTTCCGGGTTATTTTTACTTCCTAGTGCATCAACCATCAGACCTCTCCTCGGTGAAACCAACTCCCTGTTTGGGTTAAAGAAGCAAGCATCCTCTCTACCATGAAATGCTTTTTGATAAAGTTTATACAGTGGTTAATCATAAACTTTCTCTTGGTTATGCCGTTAAAAGTAAAAGCTCAGAGGGGGCTTTCCATGAGACAACAAGTCTCTTTGTTACTCTCAATGTTTTGCTTTTACTCCACGATTGCTTGCGATTAACTGTGCGCACCTCTCTAGTAGATTTGTTTTTTTCTTTTTGCTCTCAGGTCTTCACACCCTCCCAGAGCTGTCTACTTCTCTTCTGCATTAACCTGACCACGCTTCATTTTCCTTTTTCAGTTCCTTTTCAAAGACCTGAGGAAGGGCAGCTGTTGTTTTATGGTCAAGTGAAATAACATGTTATGATTTTGAGCCACATGTCATAAATCAACTGTATGTGGGCCTTAAATATCACAGCCATAGGTGGCACTCAAGCTTACTTGAAACTTCTAAACTGAAATAGAGCAGGCACAAATTTGAATAATAAATCTGATCCAAACACACTTGTAGATGTGGACATTCTCACATTCGATGGACTGGTTCGATGGACTGGCATGGCTGTTTTTGTGCATGCAAAGAGCTTTAGTGTCCAGGGTGAGAGTGTTTACTTACTTGTATGTCCTGCAGTAGTTCTTGTTTTCTGCGGCGAATGCTCTCCAGCTCCTGTCGCTCCTCTGGGCTGAGGTCATCAGGCACTGAAGGCAGAACAACACGCAGCACTCAAAAACAAGATCAAATATTCTCTTTTTCTACACATAATAAAATTACTGTCCACACACACGCATGCACACATACGCTTTTCTGAGTCACTATGGCAACTCACTCTTTGATCCATCAAATTACACACATACACACACACACCATGGCCAGAAGCAGGAGATGAAATCAAACCCTTCCTTTATACAAAGTAAACACACACATATCGGAAAATGGTGACTTTTGGCTATAAAATCAATCCTGTAACAAGGGAGGAAATAGCAATTAATATTTATAACTTTATAAACAACTGCTTTAAATTTCAAATTAGTCAAATGTTATCAGTTATTTAAAAAAAAGAAAAATAAAGGAGCAAAGATGTTTAATTTCTATTTTTCATCTATGTTTATGGTAAGATACTGAATACTGGCAGTCGCGTCCAAAAGCCTGCGGTTTAAGAAACTGAACCCCGAAGAAAGTATCTTAATCTATAATGTTGGTATAGTTCATTTAAAACAAGAGAAATGTTTTTGTCAGAGTACAAGGGGTCCCAATCATTTACTACATTTATCTTTGCTAAATCGATTTAGACTTTTCTCCGAGCAGATTACTTTAGCACACAATTTTAACAAAAAAATGAAGTAAACCAGTTTTACCTTTGTAATTTGGTTTAGCATAGACTAAATATCTTGAAAAATGAAATCTTGTGGAAGCATTTGGGGTTCTCGGGTGAGAAATCTTAATTTGAAAATCATGTCGGACCATTGTAGGTAATCCTGAAATATTAACTCAAGGTTTTGGTCGATGCCTAATTTCAGAGACATTTCAGAGAGAAACGTCAACGAAAGACATCTGAAATGAATGCCCCATTACATGATAAGTTACTGTATCTTTCAAGTTCAAATGATTGTGCCGCCGTCCACCCTAGATATGGAACCCACTCCCAACTGTACAACTAACTGAGCGAGTGTGGACTCTGATAGAACAGGAGTGTGTGTGCCCACAGAGGCACTTTATATATCTGCACAAGGTGATAAGGAAGCTAATGCAAATCTCTCCACCACAGACCTGCAGTTTTCACAAGACGTGAGTAAGAAAGGAGAACGTTGAATAAGATGTGTGTAAAAAAGAAAGTCAGTATAAAGAAAGGAGGGGGCATAACTGTGGTGTTTGTGGCACATCGGCATATTCCACTGTTGGTTACCATCCAGTTCCACTTCTGTGTTCCTCATAATCAACGTCCTGTTATAGTTTATCTTTCTCCTGATACATATGAAACGCTAAAACCATGAAAAGAAAAAAAAAGGTGAGGAAGGTCACAATTAATGCTGAGTAACAAGCAGTCACACCGGGCACATCAAGCTGGGCTGCTGCTGTTGGCCGGCCTCATTAGAGGATTCCTGCTGAGGGTGTTCATTTCACTTCCCTGCTTTAACATGTCAGTCACAACTTTGGAAAAACAAGGGAACAAAGCCTCATCAAGACTTGAACACATATGAAAACATTTTAGGGTCATTTCAGTGTTTATTTAAACAGTGTCTGAACAATATTAGGACTTTAAGGTTTCTTTACACATGCAATAATAAGAGTCATGCGAGAGCCATGAACGTGCTTTAAGATTACGGTTACTTGAGTATCGTTTTTTTTTTTATTCTCCCTGGACCAGCTCCACATCGCATTTACCAATATAAGGTCCTCTTCCCAAAAAGTCCAACTCAGTCCATCTCCATCGCCTCAAAAATAAAAGTGCGACTCCAGCTTTTGACATAATATCCCATCATACAAGGAGTCTATGCCAATCTCAACAAAAATCAATTAACCTTAACAGATAACAGAAATGGAAACACATACATACATACATACAGATTAGGGCTGGGCGATATGGACCAAAAGTCATATCTCGATATTTTCTAGCTAAATGGTGATACTCGATATATATCTCGATATTTTTTCTGTGCCTTAATTGGGGTTTCCCCCAAAGCATTACAGCATAGCATCTCTGTTAGCTTCATTTTTTCTGAGGCAAACCCTTAAAAAAACAGTCAGTTTTAATACAAAGCCTCGTGCCAAATGTCACACAGGTTCCTTTGTTAACAGAGGTCTGCACAATATCAAAATGTATAAAACAAATGAAATAAAAATAAACTGCCTGCATATATAGAATAAAAATGCTTCTTGAATAAAAGAAAACAAATATCCCTTTCCTGCATAACAATTAAATTAAAATACACTGTGCAATTAATACAATGTAGACAGTAACAGGCAGACTTTTCCACTGAGGTTGACAGTTGTGCAAATAACAAAACATTTGTGCAAATCTCAAATAAAACATTCAAGTCAATTTGTCACAAAATAAGCTATATCAAAATCATTAAAAAAAAATGTAAAAAAAAAAAAAAAAAAATTATTTTTTTTAAATCGATAAACGATATTGTCTGACGATATTGATATTAAAATCTCGATATATCGCCCAGCCCTAATACAGATATATAATATATGTGTGTATACACACACACATATACATATATATAAGTTCAGCACACACATATCCGTCACTTAGAGCAAGGTCTGCATAGAGCAGCTCTTATTAGAAACCTGAAGACAAGAATAACACACCATAATAAAAAATGAAATGTGAAGCTGCCATTTACAGTCACTTCCTCTTTCTGCCTTTTCGTTCAGAGATGAAATAAAGGTGACAGCTTATATGACACTATCCTAACAGCCTTTTGTTCATAGCACGCACGCACGCACGCACGCACACACACACACACACACACACAAAAAGAAAAGAAAACACAGTATGCCCGAAAGCTCTTCAGTCAGTTGCTCCACACAGTTTTGAGGTCATCAAGTGTGTGTTTGTGTTGGCAAGTAATGGGACACCTTGTAACAGCTATGCTGCTGATGATCAGCTGCTCAGCATACCCCTGCCTCATGTTTACTCTTAATTCTTCTTCCACATTCTGGTTACCAACTTACATAATACATCACATCCTTTCAAAGATCCTCTGGCGTACAGGAAGGAAAAGGAAAAAAAAAAAAGGCCACGTTAAATCAATCTACAGTTAAAGCACGTTGTACTTAGGTTTCTGGCTCTCATGAGGTTTCACAGGAAGACGCGACGCCCCACACACGCACATACACTCATTCTGGTAAGTTTCTGCAAAAAGACCTAATGCAGAAGTTCAGATGACGCACTGTACACCCACACATTTGTGTCATAATCTTGATGTTCATACCAGAGAGGACTTGAGTCAGTGTAGTGGCTTCACCCCCCTCCGTCTTAAGAGGTCCCAGAAACACCAGTGCAGCTCAAGAGATTCAGCTGAGGTTTGAGTCTGACTCCAGTTGTGTTTGTAACTCCAGGTATGGGGTCCAAAGGTTTGACTTAGAAACCAGTTATAATAGAAAACAGAGAGTTTCTTACAGTCCTGCGGCACAGAAATAAACCAGCTCTGGCTGAGTTTGCCGTCCCAATCCCGTGGTCCTTCACGCCAGCCTCCCCGTTTTCTCTAATCATCGGGCACTAATTCCAGCAGAGGGGAAAGGAGGGGCAAAGAGGGGAGCACGCCTGCAGCTAAATGAGGACAAATGTTTTGGACGTGAGTATGTAGGGGGGAGACCCTTGAACTCTCATCTCTCTCCTCCCTCCTTCTGTCCATCTTGACTCCTCCCTGCTCCCTCCATCGACGATTACAGTGTCAAACACAGGCTCCCTCCCGTGGTCATCATTGTCTGTGAGATGATCAAAGGTCCGGGGGTCCAGTTGTGCATGCATCTTTAAATTAATTTATGGTAAATAAATGGGGATGATGCGGGTCATCTACATCTGCTCATCACATGTGCTTGCTTACGGAAAAGAACATGACCCTAATCCCAAGACCAATCAGTTTGTTTATGACAAGAAAAAAAAAAATCTGTATTTACAGTCAGAGAGCTTAAGTGTCAGGGACTTTTCACAAGGCATTAATTGTCCATTTCAGTTTTTCACAAGGCAATAATTGTACATTTGAGAGTTCCCTCGCCTAAGGATAACTAGCTAAAGAGATTTATGTAATCCTTCCGGCTCACATTCATGTAGCCGTAAGGCTCAAAAGTCCAATAAGTAAGGAGACAAGAACAAATAGAAAGCAGGGAAAAGAACAAATATAAGCACATTCATAGGAAATAAAAAATTCTTGATTTCGGTAACAACATACAATGTTTTGTTTTGATTGACAGTTGGAAATTAAAGCAAACTCCAAGTATTTAAACCATTTTAAAGTGATGTTTTTGTCAACAGGGTGGCCAAAAATGATAATTTGAGGATCAACTGTGATGCAAATAACTGTTTTTTACTCTACATTTTTATGAGGCTTTAATGAGAGGTTTCAGTCCCTGTATCACCCACCAAACTTTTGCTCATCATCTAAGTTATAAAAATCTCCTCTGGCAGTCAGCTATAATTAAAAATTAGTCCACAGACATAATTGTTGTGGTGTTTGGTTCAGAAATTCATGAAAGTAACATCAAAACAAGTTACCAAACCAATCCCTAGTGAGGGTAAAGAGGGTACAAAAAGTGGAAAACCCCAGGAACTGGAACTGAAAATGGTTCAATTATAAGATTTGTTTCAGCTTCATTCAGCCGTTTTGATAAAGGCGAACAGAAATATTGTTTTTACAGAGTTGAAATCAAGTGATTGTGTTAAGACAGTGTGACCTACTCCTGATACTATCATGGGTTTCGGTATAAAGACATCCTGTGAGGGCTGCTGTAACAGTCACAGGAAACCCAAGTGCAGCTGCAAGCAGACTGACTGTAAACCAAAGTCATGTCCATATCAGAGCAAGTCTCCACCATGTCCCACTGCCTGCAGTCTCTGCTCACAAGCTGGAAAACTGTGAACTCAAAAGTGCATGCAGCCAGGTCAGACAAGTATTTTTAGGGCATCTCATTCATTTCAACTAATAAATGGGTCCATTGATTTCATTTATAGCCAGATGAGCTGCAGCACAATAAGCGCAGGCCCCCATGAGGTCTGGCCTCCATCCAGACAATCATAACACATCCCTTGTGTCAGTCCTCAAAGTCTGCCAAACACCATCCACACAGCACTTATTTCAGGACCTGTTGCTTCCATTCCGTTGTCAGGAAATTAAATCCCCCAAATACGTTAAAGTACCTGGTATTAAGGCCATATGAATGAGTCCACCTCAGTTATCATCACCAAATGTGCAGAAAGTTAATCCAGTTTCAAGCTGCTAACCCAGTTAGCCTCTAGGTGAATAAATAAGGGCTGTTTGGTAACTCACCAACTCCGTCCTCCGTTTTTAAAACCATGTTGATGACGTTGGACAACGTCGCCTCGGGATGCAAAGTTAAATTAGTCACTTTAAAGTAAAGTAAAGTAAGTTTTCAGTCGACTTCTGCGCGTTTATCACTTTCTCATGCCGGCTGACCGGCAGCTAATGACAGCTGGCTCAGAGAGACAGCCGTTGGTATGGCGACGGGGCGGGGCTTAGACCTCTCCAGCCAATCACAGGCCGCGGACAGACCTCTCCAGCCAATCACAGGCCGCGGACACGCCCCCACGCATTCTCTAAGTATCCATACTGTCTGTGTCTTGTATTGGAGAGCCAAGCAAGGCAAGTTTATTTGGGGTCTCCAACCTTTTTCCCTCTGAGAGCTACTTTTACAAAAATGAAAGTGGACGAGAGCTACTCATGTTTTGTAACATTTATTCCATACTGCATTTTAACCCAAACAAATCCAAACTGTAACAGTTAACATTTTGTATCAAAACACCACAAACAATATTTAAATCAGCTGCATGTGCATTTTGGCTTTCTGTATGTACTTTTTGTGTGTATCTCACACTATTAAATGAAATAAGAATGCTTTCAAAACAAAATGCAATTACAAATACAGATGTTGTTAATTCACTCATCATTTGTTATATCTGCCCATGTCACAAGAGTATTCACATGCATAGTGATATGTGGGATGTACACAGTCTTTTTTAATTAGTGAGATGATTGGCACTGCATGGAGCCAACAAGAGAGGTGTATGCTGGAGTTTACTCACTTAGGTTCACTCTTATGGAGTCATTCAAATGTTCATCAGTCAGTCTTCGTCTTAACTTCATTTCATGACATTCATATCAGAAAAGGCTGACTCACAGAGGTATGTGGACCCAAACAAAGCAGACATTTTCAAAGCTGCTTGGTGAAGGTTTTTGCAGTTGTCTGGGTCTACTAAGCTCCAGAAATGTTGAGAATGCTACTGGTAGCTCGCAAGCGACGCGTTGGAGACCCCTGGTATAGCACAATTCAACACAAGGTAATTCAAAGTGCTTTACATCAACATTAAAATCAGCAAGACACATTTAAACAGTAAATAACAAATAAAATGATAAGAAAATGATAAGAAAAGAGGTAAAATAATAAAAAGCACAAGTTGTTAAAAAGTAAGGGCAGTAGAGTACAGCAGGTAAGTATTTAATTTAGGAGTACGCTTCAGTAAACAGTAATGTTTTTATCCTGATTTAAAGGAGCTGACAGTTGGAGCAGACCTCAGGTCTACAGGAAGTTTGTTCCACCGGTGAGGAGCAGAATAACTGAACGCTGAACTGAACACCTTGCTTGGTTCTTGTTCTTGGGAACCACAACAAACCAGATCCAGATGAACCTCAGGGGTCTGGGAGCTTCATAGGAACTAACAGATCAAGCAGGGATTTTGGTCCAAGACCATTCAGGTCTTTGTAGACCAGCAGTAAGAAGTACATATAAGTTGTTAATAATGTCAATATCCAAAGATTACATCAAGGTAAACTAGTTAAATGAATGAATATCAAAATGTGAAGTAATTTGACAGTAAATAAAGTATTTGGTATGTTTTTTTTCAACCTTATGTGACTTTTTAGGAATTGTTTGTAGTCCTTAATGTACGGAAATGAATCAGCAACCATAGCTGCCAAATGATAATCACTGTTTCATTACTCTAATTCTGTCTCAATAATTTGCTTTTTCATCAGTTCTTTCCAGCTCTTTTCTTTAGCTTTGGTGTATGGAGAGAAAATGAGAAATGAAAGCTGTTAAAAGTGTGTTTATGACTGCAAGTCAATTTTAAATGTGTTTGTTTATGTGTATTCATTTGTGTATGTCTGACTGCATATCTGCAAGCCCCCAAAATCATTTATTATGTGGATTTGTTGAATCTTCCACTCTTATCAAACTGTCTATATATATTTATAGGATTACAAAAGACTTGGCAAAGTGACAAAGCCCTCTCTAAATTCAAGCAGAAAGGGGATTTAGGGTCTGCTGAACAGAAGAGACATATTTAATCACAGGGGTGTGAAGGCTGAGGAAGCAAGTGTGCTGTCGAAGACGGACCGCTTCTGTGTAAGCGAAAAAGGAAGGGAGAGGAGAGGGTGTAGCGAAGGACAGAGGAAAAAGAGGGCAAAGGATTGCAGCTGTGCGATTGAATCAGAGCTTTATTCAGAGTTTGGCCACGCCAAAAACAGGATATGTTGAGGTGGGGTGAGGAAGAACTGCTGCAGTTTGACACTTTAAAGTCACAGCTCAGAAAATATAAAAGTACATTATGCGTAAAGTAGACAAAGATCAGTTTTAAAATAATTGTTAAAAGTGAAACTGTTGTTCTTTCAGTGTTGAGACGGCATCGCAGGTACATGAGCCGAAGTCTGTCAGCTATGACTTACAGAATGAACCTTTCTATCTTTAGTCGGGGCTGGATCAGCAGTTTAGCAAAACCAAAAACTTGTGACGGGTACTATAATCCTATGGATCCAAAAACCCCTTATGTCACTTAATTCCACATAAAATCAGAGGACCTATATGACAGTTGTGGTAGCTCTGTTCAAGTTTCCTATAAAAATCTTCATTTACAAGCCTCATAGTTGCTTGCTTTATCAAACTGCCTCACTTTTTTATGTGGAGCAAATAGTTAATGAGCCTGGCAGACCCTGGGCACAGCTGTGGGCACAGATGTGTAAAAGACCCTCATCAAAACCGGCATTCATACGGAAAGAGACACAAACACAGCTTTTCTTTCTATTACTTTCTCTGCATGTGTGTCACAGTCTTTCTTTCTCCTCCTTGTTTGTTTGGCACCTAATTGTTACCATTCTCTCGCATGTTTTTGTCTTTCTGTGCTTCATTTTAGTGTTTGTTTGTCCCATATCCATAAATTAGAATTTGATTTTAGTTTGAGCGCATATTTCAGTTGTGACGCTTTCTGTTTCATCTGGATCATTTTATATCCCTCCATTGACATTTTATGTCTCATTTTGGTTGTTTTTGCATTTTTGTGCTGTACTCATCTAATTTTCCTTTTCCTAATTGCAGTTTTATGCCTTTGTGTTTCAGTTTGGTACGTTTGCATCTCTTAATCTTATCCTGCCTGGTCCCCTCGTCTCTTTGTGTTTTATTTCTTACATGCCTGGGGTTAAACCAAATGCTCTTTGAATCGTTGGGAAGACCTGCCCAGTGATCCAAGTTAAAGGGCCACATGGAGCTCCATCGCACCACAGCATGTCGTGAAATCCATCTAAACAAGTCACTACACTGAAATAACTCAATTTCCCTTCTACGTCAGCTGAGAAATTGTTTTTAGCATCTGTGCATCTGAAGATTAGTTGGCACTTTATCAGCATATATAGTGCCTCAACAGTCAAAAATCCCCCAAATGTTGCCCCATATCTTGAAAAAACAGGAGAAAACTCCACATATTCATATCTAACAAGCTTGCTCTAATGAAGTTTTGTCACTTTTGCTTATCTTTTATCAGAAAAGCTGCTCTCAGCTAATCTTTTCTGAAACCGCTGGTAGCATTCTAACAAAAGAAACAATACAACTCTGGTGTATAATAAGCATGTTAATCTCCCCGTGGTGAATCTATTTGGGAGCTAAATATACAGATATGATTTCCAAAAGAAGTTTTGGTGCATTATATCCTATTGAGGAAATCATTCACACAGCTAAACATGTTTAATGTGTGAAACTGTCCTTGTTGCCGGTGGCTCAAGGCTCAGGTAGAAAAATAAAGGACAAAGGGGAGGAGGAAATGACTGTTATTCTTCACACTGTATTCATGAAAACTGAAAGGCAAATTAAATAACCTGTGTTATTTAATTTGTGTAGTGAGCTGAGCTGCTTTCATTGTGTGATAATGGCTTTTGAATGAGCATATATGACACAGTACAAAGCACCTGCACAGGGGGAGAGCAGTGGGCAGTGATGGAGATTATGTCACTCCAGCCCCCACTGGAGAGAAGGATCCTGGACCGACGATGCTGGGCGTGCGTCATGCTTCTCAAATCAAGCCCACCATCTCGCACACACACACACACACACACACACACACACACACACACGCACACGCACACGCACACGCACACACACACACACACACACACACACACACACACACACACACACACACACACACACACACACACACACACTGACTCATGTGTGCACATGAGCACAGAAATGTCAAAAATCACAGCATGGCACAGGCACACAAACATTACAGAGTGCTCTGTCTCTTGATAACTCAAAATCACCACGGCAACCGAACACTGATAGCACTTTGTGCAAATCTTGCTTTCCATGTCTCTCTGTTTGTCCACCGTGATAAAAAAAAAAAGAAAAAAAAGGCAATATATGATAATCAGTTTTTTTTTCATACAGAGGAAATTGACGCTATGAGATCAGAAGAACTTAACATATTTCTGTGCTCAAAGAAATAATACCATGTTATGAGTTTATTCTAAAAGCACTCACCTGAGGCTGCTGCAGGTGGCCCTGGTCGCACCGAGGGACAGAGAAAAGCCTGAAAACTGGACGCACAAAGCTCACTCACAGTTCCCATCGCAGCACAGTGTGTTCAGGAGGTTGTGACAAAACGCTGTTTCAGGTTAACGCTGCCCTCCCGGCATCTCTTAGCTCTTCTGTCCAAAGAATCTCTGGACTCGGTGAGAAGCTCCTTCCAAAAAAGCGTTTTTCTCCCCCGACGGCCGACCAGACTGACAAACTCTCAGAAAAAAAACACTCTCTGCTCCACTCTCTCTCCTGCCTCCTCGCTGTTGTTCACACACTTGACCTAACTCCTGAACGCAGCCTCACACACTTGCACTACTTCCACACAAAAACCTGCCACTCTGTCAAACATAGTCAGGATTGTAAAGAACGTGAGACAAGGGAATAAAAAAAAGAGGCATACTTGAGTATGTACTGCTTATAGATGCACGCACACACCCACTGTTGTGTCACTTTGAACAGTTGTTAAATTATTCTTGGAAGTGATGACAAATATCTGAGCACACATGCACCAGGGCTCATATCATCCAGTTTCCCACCTACACACACACATCGGAGATAATTTCAGCTTGGTCAGAGCTGAGTAAACATAAACATGCACGCATATATCAGAGGAGGAAGTACTAGTACCAGTTCTGTACTTTGAAGACTTTATAAGCAAAGTCAGGTTTTAATTTGCACGTGCAGTTGTACAGAAGTCCAGTGTGATTCTGTTTGTGAGCATCCAAAAAAAACCAGCCCCACAAAGCAAAGTTTGTTGTTTGTGTATATTAAGTAATAGCCTAATACTTTTTTGTGTGTGTATTTTCAGTATATATATTCATTCAGTATACTTCCTGATTTCGTTTGGGCCGAGGTCTGAACTCCAAATCATCACCACTCCACTGCTGTATGAGGTGTTTCTTTGGGGTCCCGGGGCATTGGGGCCAAAAAGATCCGCTTTGGTCTCATCTCTCAGTGGCGGGTCGTCTCAGCAGTCTTATGGTTCGTTCAGAGAAGTGTCTCGCACATTTAGATGTGTCTCCATATACAAAAAGAGCTTTCTTTTAGCCGTCAAAAGACAACCTCAAATGAATGAATAACTGAAATAAAACAGTCCTTGTTCAGCCTTCTTTGAACACTCTGGGACTTGACGTCACTACTGGGAAAACTGTTTTGAATAAGTTCCACTTATAAAGTAAAACAGTTTCCTCAGTAGAATATTCAGCTCCATTTTTTTTTTTAAATGGTCTCATAACCAATGTAAACATTCAAGTGGTTCTCTAAGATCATTGCTTATGCCTTTCCCTGAAGGCATTGTGTTAACACACACTTAAATGGTCCAGGCCAGCAAAAGGTGGTATAAGTGTGGTCCTCACATCTGCACAGAGGCATTCGTGACCTGCTCTGGATGTAAAAGTGGTCGCTGAGGTGGAGACTCAGTCATCACCAGGAGACCCCCAACCAAGTGACAGGGCCGTAATATGCCATAACCATAATATGTACCACTTAAAACCCCCCCAAGGGCTTTGTTTGGTGTTGTATTTGCCTGTTTATGGTCATGTATATGGGATTAATTTGTGTCAGAAGAGAAACCATTTTCAAACCATATATCTTTCTCTATATAGACCAGGGGTCGGCAACCCAAAATGTTGAAAGAGCCATATTGGACCAAAAACACAAAAAACAAATGTGTCTGGAGCCGCAAAAAATGAAAAGTCTTGTATCAGCCTTAGAATGAAGGCAAATGGCGAAATGTCGAGAAAAAAGTAGAAATGTCGAGAAAAAAGTCAAAATGTCGAGACAAAAGTCAAAATGTCAAGATTAATGTTGAAGTACAATCTCGAGAAAAAAGTCGAAATGTTAAGAAAAAAGTCAAAATTTTGAGGAAAAAGTCAAAATTTTGAGGAAAAAAGTCGAAATGTCGAGAAAAAAGTCGAAATGTTGAGATTAAAAAGGAAAGGAAAATGGAAGAAAAAAGAGGAAAAAAAGAAGGAAAAGAAAAAAGAAGAAGAAAAAAGAAAAAAAGAGGTAAAAGAAGGAAAAAAAAGGTCAAACATTTTTGAAAAAGCTCCAGGAGCCACTAGGGCGGCGCTAAAGAGCCGCATGCGGCTCTAGAGCCGTGGGTTGCCGACCCCTGATATAGACCAACAACTCAATCTCGATATAAAGTGTATCTGTATCCAAAAGGTTCATGGATGCTGTGTAAAGGAGCACTTGGTTGTTTTAATTATATCTCTCTATTCCATCTGTGGTCCTGCGTTTCTCATGAATATCACTCCAGCTCTCTTTTCACTCATTAAACCTGTATGAGCTTCTTCTTGTCTCTCCTGTCTCTGCAGAGCTGACCTCTTTCTTCTCTGATGAACTTGACCTCATCCTCCTTTGAGCTTTTCCCGGCACTTATGCCTCGGCGGCGTCCTCACCCTTTCCTCTCCCAGGCGGCGTGTTTTTCCCCGCGGCACACGGCATCAAACAAGTGGAGTATCTCATCATCTTCAGCTTGGTAAAATTTTTTATTTAATCCTTTTTGCTTCTTGTAAGATTCGAACTCACAAAATGAAGCGTTTACGGCGCAAACCTAGCTCTGGGAATGACAAAGGTGGCACTGAAAAGAGGAGAAAGAGTAGGCGGGGTGATGTAAGCAGCCTCACCGAACTTTCTGGGGATTTACATCAAATAAATAAATAAATCGAAAACAATACAATTTGTTTCCGGGTACAAACGCACGTATATTCCACATTCTCGATGATAAATGCACATGACTCACTTTCCCTTATCCATCTGATCCTGCTTATCATTTCAACCACATCATTACAGTGCTGAATAAACACGAGCAGCGTCTCATCAGTGGGCGGTTGATTATTGCATTTCCATAGAGGTTTTTGACCAGCGCTTTACATTCCCACACATATTACAGAGCTTCTTACGACGACACACACAGTCACGCACCCATGAGCACACCAAAGGCCTCAGTAGTTCAGTATTTGTCAACCAACACGTCAGTACATGGAGTAGTAGATCTGGGGACAGGAAACGCAGACCTCCTGACAGTGGTGGACAGTAACAGAGTAAATTTACTTGAGTACTGTACTTAAGTACATATCCAGAGGATTTGTACTTTACTTGAGTATTAGATTTCTTTGGTACTTATTATACTCTTACTTGAATACATTTCCAAGAGAAATATTTTTACTTTTACTCGAGTAAATTTCTAGGAAGGCTGAAAAGTACTCGTTACTTTCAGGTCTGCTCTTTTTTCTTCTTCCCTAAAATCCTATTTTTAGACGGATATTGGGAGACAGACAAGACAGACATGGGGAGACAGTTTGTTATGCTCTATATTGCTATATTGTACTGGTACATGTCCTTCCTGTAAAGTTAAGTGACTTCAACATTGAGTTATTGAAAGCAGAGATGTAGTTTTTTGTAAAGCAGTGGTCTCTGAGGGGGATCCAGACTTAGTTGGATGGTGCAGGTTCATTTGGTTTCAGTTCATGATTGTTAATAAACTCTGCATCATCTGCTGTCCTCTTATAATCCCATTCATTTGATTTGTTTTTGGTGTTTCTGCAGGTTTTATATAACATTGTGGTTCTAAAAGCAGCACATCAGTGCAGCTGGTTTCAAAGAGTTAATTCTCAGAAACAATAGTTAAAAGATCCTTAAATTAATTTAGAAAAAATATAGTAATTTATTTATGTGGAAAATAAGAAATTTACTCTTACTCTTATTCTTACTTTTACTTAAAGTAAATTTAAAAGCATTTACTTTTGGATACTTAAGTACCTTTAAAAGCAAGTACTTTTCTACTCTTACTCGAGTAATATTTTGACTGAGCTGCTTTTACTTGTAACGGAGTAAATTTTGACCAGTAGTATTTGTACTCTTACTCAAGTACTGGGGTCAAGTACTCTGTCCAACTCTACCTCCTGATTGGTGGCAAACACTTCAGGCATGAATACCTGGTGTTTGGATGCTCACGAAAGCTTTTGAGAAGCATTCAGAGCCCAGTTTAAAGAAAAAAAACAACAAATAAACCCCAACCAGATTGTTTTCTTGATGAATTCAGTTGCATAATGAGAATCCTTGAGTTTCAACATGAGAATTCAAATAAAATCTGAATCACATCCCCTCGGTGGATGACCTCAGATGGGCTCAACCTATTTCACTTCTCTTTTTTCTTTGTTTTTTAGTTCACTATATGAAAGCAAAAAATCCAAAAAAGGTCCCCAAATAAGGTCAAAGTCTCTAGTTTTTTTTCTAACGGAATACAGTATTTTTTCTGGAGTACAATATGATCCAAGTTCATTGATCCACTGTTTGGGTGCTGGGGGGTTTTCCGATTTCCAGTTTTTTAAAATACAATTTTTTGCTGCGGTGCCTGCGAGCAGAATGAAATACTTTTTATGATAGGTTATTTTTAATGAACTAATATCTCCCAGTATCCAAACTTTAGGATCAAGAATATGGGATTTTAAAATTGTCAGAGATTGTTTTGATGACGTATTTCCAGAAAGCATCTATAACAGGACAGTTCCAGAGCATATGGAGCAGATTTCCAGTATTTATTTTGCATCTTTGGCACATGGCAGAGACCGCACTATTAAATTTATTTAATTTGTAGGGAGTGTAGTAAATTTGATGTAAAATATTGAATTGAATTTGTCTGTGTTTGGTGGATATTAGCATAGTGTGTGTTTTTTCTAAAAGAGTATACCAATCCTTGTCCTCATATGAACATTCCAGGTCTGCTTCCCATTTTTGTTTCATTGGAGGTCTGTGATATAGTGGTAGGTTATTGATAAGAATATTATAGATTACAGATGTTATTCCTTTTATAGATGTGATTTTGTTATCAAGCAATTGTTTTTCCAATGGAGATGTTACAGGTTTATTGGGGAATGTGTCAAGCGATTGATTTTTGATCCAGTCTCTTATTTGAAAATACTTAAACAAATTATGTGTTGATAAGTCAAATAATTCAGATAGTTGAGAAAAACTGGCAAATAAATCATTAATATATAAATCATCAATTGTTTTGATACCTTTCTCAGTCCAGCTTTGTAGAGTTCTGTCAGCAATATGACTTGAAATGTTAGGATTGTTGATAAGAGGAGTATTCAAAAGTAAACATGTATTTAAGTTCAATAATGTGTGAGAGTCCTGCCATGCGCCAAATGTGCTAGAAATAATGGAATTTGTTGTGATCTTAGCCAGTTTCTTCATGGAGCCCAAGTAGGGGATAGACGTTAATGGGATAGTTTTCATTTCATTTTTCTCTATTGAGACCCATCTCAAATCACTGTTGTTTGAGTGCAGCCAAATCCACAGTGGACGAGCCTGAGATGCTAGGTAATACAGTCTAAAATTTGGAAGATTTAATCCACCTTTAGCATATGGAGCCTGAAGGGTAAGTAGTTTAACCCTTGGGGTTTTCTTTTTCCATAGATATGAGGATATAGCTTTGTTAATATGTTTGAAAAAATCTATGGGGATTTTGAAAGGAATACAATGAAATAAATAAATGAATTTAGGTAGTACGCTCATTTTGATTGTACTGACTCTTCCAATTAATGACAATGGTAAATCCATCCACCTCTGGAGTTCTGATTTAGTATGATTTAACAGCTTTACATAATTTTCTAAATACAGTTTATTAGGGGAGTCACATATATTGTGTGTTTTGTACTCTTGACAGAAGCTTAAACCTCGTAACTTCCCAGAAAAGTCATCCGGCCATCGAGGGCGTGTCCATGTGAACATTTCTCTGATCTTGAGATTCCCTCCCAACGACAAGAAAGCCAAACAAAAACCAGGGCAGAGCTGATGAGGAGTGATGGGTGGTGTTTGCTGACAAGTAGGAGCACATTACACTTACTGCTACCATTATTTATGTTTTTGATGAATACTGCCTCTCTTTGGTTTGTATTTGATACGATAAACCTCTTGTGAGCAGACAAACACACCAGGCTGGTGCTTATGCAACACGCTCGCACAGACAGAACCAGACATCCTCTGGCGGGTCATTAGCCCATCACAGGATGACAGGAGGTCATTTAGATCATTTCACTGTGCAGAAGATGAAAGTGCAACAAAACACATTTTAGTCTTTCAAAAGAATTATCAGCAGGTGCTTTTTTTAAAGAATAAAAACACCTACCTTTTCACCTTTCAAAGCAGCATAAAAGGACCTCACTTGAAAGTCTCTAATAAAATAGAGTTTCACAAAACAGCAAAGTGAAAAACACTTTCCAGCACACAAAGAGATTTTCTGGGAAAAACAGGTGATGGATCTACCATATTTCATCCGTCTAGACAAGATAAAAACAGGTTGTAGCAGAAGACGGATTGAACCTCTTAAAACTGAACCCACCACTATAACGGCGCCCAGATCCAGAGAAACAGTTTTAGATTGAATTCACTTCCATGGTAACTTATTAAAGTTGGCTTCAAGTCATTAAAAAGGAAAAATACCTGTGACTGTGAGAACGCCGGTCTGATTGTAAGACATAGAGAACATGATCTAATCCGAATCTCTTGAAAGGAAAAATGTCTCATGGATCAAAAGTGTTCTGATCTTTTGTATTTGATTTTTTGTACTCTTTCACAGCTCTGACCGTCTTCATTTAATTAACTGCAGAGAGAAGACCCCTGGACTTTTCTTGTGTAACCCCAGTGCTCCGGGAACGTTTGAACATTTCCAAACATTCAACTCTCCACAAGGTGGCCTGAAATGACTTTGGTGAGCGTTCCTTTCACTCTAGCGCCACCAAGACGTCAATGTTTTCTTACTGACTTTGGAAATCCTCTGACTTTTCCCCCTGTTTTTCTTTCCTCGCTGAAGTGTCTCAACGACTGCTGGGAATATTTTTGTTAAATCTGGATCGCAGTTTGCAAAAGATGAAAGGTCAAAAACTGAGTTTGTCAGATTCTTTGGTTTATATGATTAAATACCAGCTAAAGCTGGAGTTCTGCAGCGTTAATGGTACCATGTATGTATATTATCTATTAATGAATTCATTATTTTGTGTGGGTAAATTATCAGTGGAATTAAATGCAGTTAAATGCTCTAAACAAATATAAATTATTTCTCCATCCTTGGTTGGAGAGAAAACTGTTTTGAAGAGGCTGCAGTGCCTCCCTGTGACCACTGGGGGGCATCACGACTACAAGGACCGTGTTTATGTGTCCATTTATAAAACTCTCTCACCAGCAGCTTGATGGGGAACTGATGCAATGTTGATGGTCAGAAGGTCGACTTTTTATTTCAAAAGATAAAACCCATTATAGTTTATTGTAAGAGCTTGAAATGATGCTGTTGTACTGTGTGGGAGCATTCAATATCTGTTGTGAAGAGGCATCTGAAAATGTTTTCACAGAAAATTCATGTCACCTAACTCTTTACCTGCGTCCAGAATCACCCTATAACTATAACTAACTATATATATTGCTTCAGGCCAATGGGTTGCATCCTGAACAGATGTCCGCAGCCATTATTGCAACGTCATCATCGCTTTATCTTTTAACTTCATCAGAAGGTGTCAAACGATATAATTGCATGTGAGCGGCGTGCTTATGTCTTTTTATTCCGTTCATATTTGTTTGGCCTTGTTAAATGTGTGTTTGTTCCATTGTATCATCTCCAAGGAGAGACTGAAACATCAACAGTGTTTTTCCCTCAAAATCAAAGGCAAAAGTCCAAATCTGGTGCAAATTTCAGATAATGATGGACAATAATGGGGAACTGTATCAGCCCACGTTACTCAAATATGTCAGACACGCTGGCTTCTGTGTGAAAACTGAATGTAGAAAAAGTGACTCCCAAACATTATTAAAATCCCGCTTGAAAAATACCAAGGGGAGAATGAACAGAGATGACAAAACCGCCCGATCTCGGCTCGGCCTGCACATTTCTCAAATATTTTCCGAGCTGAGTCGATTACCACATCTACTTTCTCCTCTCCCAGAACAGATTCTGCTCCCAAGTACGTCCCTCTGTGGGAAATTAGCAACAGCCAAATGAAGGCCAAGAGTGACTTCTTAACATGCCGCCACAACAAATGTTAAGAGGTTACATTTAAACTTCTAGCATGTGATTAATCAGTAAATAAAATAAATAGGGGTTATGTTGTATGGAAACCTACAGGATTCACAACTGAATGATTCAGGAATACATCATGGATCTGGATTTGAGGATTTTCTGCTAATCAACGGATCCACTCAAGCTTTGTTAGGTTGCGTGGGGTTTGATTAGATTTATGTAAAAGCTCTAAACGGTCCTGAAGTGTTGTTGGCAGGATGGTAGAGGTGTCTGTGCAGTTGAATGGTGAACATTTGTCCCAGTCTGACGCTGTGAAGAAAGTCCTCATTAAGGAGTCTTTTTTTCACTCAGTTTTCCAAATAATGCCGACAACTGAACCCCCCCCCCCCCCCCCCCCCATCATAACTTCCCAATTATGACACTACTGGTCTAGTAACGAGTCACAACGCTGAGAATTGGGGTAAAACAGGGGTTTTTTTTGGATCCTGCAGATGATGGTTGTCCTTCGAAGGCCCTCCCACCTTCACACAGGATCTCTGACATTGGCAGCATCTTGATCATATCCCCAGAGTGCTTTTCACCTAGTTCTGTTTGTCTGCCTCTGGCACGATTCCTGGCCGTCCCAAAGTTTAGGCACAATAGTCTTTTTTTCTAAACATCCTTTCACATAATTTAAATCAGCATAACTATTTCTTTCAGCTCTGAAGCCAGACTCTTAAGCCAAGGACAGAGGGGCGTCACATCCAATAATCTATATCAATCAAGAGATACAGTACTCATCAGTGATAAGGAGGTTGACATTCTTCATTTTTATTTGGATTGAATATAATGTATTATTCTGAGGGAACTATTTCAATTCATCTTTTGAAAATAAGTCACATTTTCTCCAGTTTTGTTATAAATGGGCTAATTGTAGACCAAAGAGAATAAAAAAACTGATGGTAAACAGTTTTACAATAGAGTTCAAGATGCGTCTGAGTACTTTCTCTTATGAACCACAAATATATTTTGTAACAATAAAACTCTCAGACGAAGTCAATTTCAAATGGCTCCCTTTTGTTTATGTTAATTTATTATTGTGATAAGAGCCAAGAAAGAAGAACAAATGTGTGACAAATCTACTTCTGTCCTTTTTCTTAATAATGTATAAGATAATGAAATCCACTGTTGATGTGGATACGCTGCGGACAGACCACGTACACGTACGTGCTGCTCCTCATACCAAACACTCACAGGGACGTTTCATTTAGCAGACATAAGTTTCACTCTTTAAGCCCACAGCTGCTATTTAACTCCAAATTAAAGTGCTTTTCTGAGGTGATATTGGATCGTAATTGATGAATGTTTGCACAAATTAATGTTGACACGTGTAATGACACCCCTTCTAGCACTGATTTCAAACCTTACTCATAAAATCAGACCTTCAATCTACGTTAAACATTCAGGGAACTCTTTAAACAAATTCTGGCGTTTATTCTGAGGATCATGGATTTTAAGTTTGAAAAAAGTTTCCCAGTCCTTCTGCGAAATGACAACAAGCGGGCAGCGGGTACTCTTTCAAACTTGTGGTTTTCTTTATTTGATAATACTGAATATTTTGTCCTTCGCTTGGACTTACACGAAGCATCAAACACATGCACAGTCCTCTATTCACACAACACGGTTTCTCCCCGCCGCTCTCTCGCTCTCACGTTGCTCCAGCGCAAGAGGACCCTCTGAAGAAGACAGCTCAAAACATTGTGGACAAAGACAGCAAAAAACACACACAAAAAAAAATAGACAGGTATAATAATAACACTGAAAAAATACAAAGTAAAAGGAAACTGGGAAGAGTTTAGTTTTAAATTATGCCTCTAATACTCCATCATACATATATTTTTTTTAGTTAATGTAGCTTGAGGTGTATAAAACAGCACTGTAAACTTTGATTGAGTAACTTGCTTTCTAGGACAGCGATAAAGCTTTCATTTAATAGCTTGAAAGACGGGTCAAAGCTAACATTAAGCGTGTCAAGACTGTTTTACTCATGAAGTGAACCACCATGAAACCGCTGTTTGCATTTACACTCAACAGATAATACAAAGACGATGAAATATCATCCCACAAGCTCTTCTTGTTTCTCTCTCTCACACATAAAATCTGCAAAAAGATCCCTTGTATTCAAACCTCTCACACACCCACTGTTTGTTCTGTCTTTCACTGCAAGTATCATCTTTATTTGTTAATCATGAATGTAGCAAGAGTCGGCTTGTATTTGTGAGTATGGATCACCAAAGCACTCAAAGTAGAAATGAACTCTGCACCTGAGGTGGATCTGTCGGTCTGGGCGAATGATAACGATCACATCAGAGTGTTCAGACGCTTGTCTTTACTGGAACTCATCCTCAAAAAGTGCAAATCTAGTTCTAACGCAGTAAATAATCATTATCAAGTAACAACAAAAGTATATGCATAGGTACTGTACAGCTACATAACATGGAGCGGGAGGGAGGATTTGAAAAAAAAAGAAAAAAAAGAAGATATTTCGGATTGGGCAGTGACAGGAAGTCGTTTTTACCTCATGAGCAGGTTTTAATTTCGAGCGCTCGTATTCATGCAGCATAGACTGGTCCAGTGAGGCCCGTGACCGCCACAGGCTTCTGTCAACGATCGCTACAAGAAAAGATTTTCAGTGAATGAAACCAAAAATATCATAACCTTTGATAAGGAAGCATGTTGTAGGCGTCTACGACACCGGTGGCTAAAGCACAGAAATGAAGGAAATGTAACTATGTGTTGTGAGAGACAATCATAAAAATCTTTTTTTTTCGAAAAAGGCAACTTGGAAATTGACTTTGGAAAAACATGGATAATGAGGTAATAAAAGTAGAAACATGATGGATTACAAATGATCTTCTGAAGATCGGGGATTGACAGGGAGCGGAGCTGCTAAAGAGCTTTGTGGGGCAGGAAGTGCTCCGTCTCGCCGAAAATTTATATCCCCCTGACGCCAGCCTCAGGAGGAATTACATCATCACTTGACCAGTCTATGTCTCATGATGCTTTTTTTTTTTTCTTTTCTTTTTTCTTACAGAGACGCTGTGTCTGAGAACAACCTCCGAGTGTCCTCTGAGTCATTCCATCTTAAGAAACGTCGAGGTCGAGCGCTGCCTCCCGGGGGGGAGGCGAAAGGTTGTTTTCAGACAAGCAGCTAATTTTAGTCACATTAGGTTTACCTCTTTTTAAATATCTAAAAAAAACAAAACAAACAAAAAAAAAACGCTTTGCCTGATGTGTTTCTTTTTCTCAAAATTTCATTAACTCATTAACATTTTTCTGTGCAGTGGGCAGTCACATGTGCCTAAGGGTCCTCGGCGTCCAAAAATTCTTTCTTGGGAGGTGCGACGCCGCGGTACCAGGAGCAGGAGCCGTCTGCCCTCTTGACGCAGGCGTAGTGGTTGGCCTGGCGTCCGTGCACCTGCTTCTCGATCATCAGGTCCGTCCACAGACACTCCTCAGGAGCTGAGATCTCGCAGGGCAGAGAGGGACAGCGCACGATCTGCAGAGACGCACAAAACAACATCTCTGTGCTGTGTACACTCTATATATAAGATGTATATTAGGGCTGCACGATTCTGGACAAAATGAGAATCACAATTTTTTTGCTTAGAATTGAGATCACGATTCTCTCACGATTTTTTTCCAATATAAAATTTATTGCACTTATTACTTTAACTTTGCAACAGCTGAACAAAAATATAATAACAAATAAACATCTCTTGTCTTCTTTACACAAACCTTTGAATAATTTAAACAATAATAACAATTTTGAACAATATTTGTTCCTCCCTGAGTTGAACACCCTTTCAGAAAGGGGACTTGTAACAGATCCTGTAGTTCTGAGGCAACAAATTATTCCTCTGGCTGGGATGAACCCCCCATTGCCTTTTGCTGCCATTAAGAAGCTGCCGATACAAAAGGTAAACGTTACAAAAAATATGATGGTGCCTGATAAAAGACTGGCATCAACTTTGTAACAGCTGACATTGAACATAAAAACAATAAACATCAAAAAAAAAAAAAAAAAAAAAAAAAAAAAATTTAAATCGTCGTCATTTGGAAATGAGATTGCGTTCAAGCATGAATCGAGATCGCGATTTTTTAACGATTAATCGTGCAGCCCTAATGTATATACACACACGTTTAGGCCAGGTATGACTTTAGATGGCAACACTTTTGCAACAGAAAAAGATGCAGCATGTATTTCGTTGTATTATGTATTAAGTTGCTTCTAAAAGGCCTATTGAAAGATCTTCATCTTCAAACTGAAAATAATTGATTTGCGAATGAAGAAGGTGGTTTTTTGTGAAGCGTGAACATTTTATGTTTTAGTTAATTATATTAAAAGTAGAAGAATAAATACATCTAAAAATCTTACAAGGAAAACAATTGCAACAGCCAGAGTCTGACTTCTTCACAGGTCCATGCCACTAAGCTGTTTGGCGTGGTGATATTACTCAAACCCTCGCCGGTCCGGATACAGACAGTGGGAGAAATACTGCTTCTGCATTTTTCCTCTGCTTCTTGGCCAACTGACCGATTCTGCTTACGCCATTTGAGATTACAAAACCTCATGATGTTGACAGCGTAAACCATTCCAAGAAACAGTATTTCCTCATTCAGAAATGAGTCTCAGGCTTGAAAAAAATCAATGTGTTCAGTCCATTTTAGAGTTACATGTCTGTGTTGCACAATCTGAGTTAAGACTGCTTCTGATGTTTTGTTTTTGTAGCTGTAAGATAGAGGTGACGGGAAAGGAGTAAAATACCAATCAGAAATAAGCTGCTGCTGCTGCTATACCAGCTGGTTTGTTTAGCTTCGTATAAACACTAGGAAACAGAAAAAGCACCGATGGAGTCAGATGGTGCTGAGCTCCAGTTGCTATGACCATGAATGAGAACTGAAATGAACTGAAATAAAACAAAAAAAACAAACAAACTGAAGTTCCAAGGTTGGCCATTTGGGGCCGATTATAATAGGTGTGTTTCCACTAGCGAGAGTTCAGGGTAAACCTGCCAGACAGGAACCTCTAACAGGGCCGACCATCCCCTTGGCCCCTTCAGCCCCTTCAGCCGGCATGTCTCCTTGACACTGTAGCGCACCAACGACCTGGAGGTGGAGACAATGTGCCTCTACAGACCTGAACCGACTCGTCGCTCCATCTATGGATCTTTCTCGTAATCTCCAACTTCATCAAATGTACTGGTAGCACAATGTCTCTGATGCAAATGCTTAAATGAGTAATGTTAGCGTGAGAGTGCTGAATGTAATTTAGAAATCCCGATTGGCAGAAACCCCCACGGCAGGAGGTCCCTGTTGGCCAACCTGAGGACCCCTCCTACTACAGGGGGGCTTTTTGCCCCGTAAAGTTCCTGAAGGCCAGCTCAAAAACCTGGACATTACCCTTGGCCAATCCCTTTAGACCATGCAGTGTGCAGCCTGGTACAACCACTACTTTGTTGTCCACAACTCATTTCCTCTTCTTTATAAACAGATATTTAAGTCAAAAAGTAGTGATGCACCGAAATGAAAATTTGTGGCCGAAACCGAAAATAATAATAAACACTTGGCCAAATACCGAACAATACCAAACATGGTTCTTCAGCAGTTTTTCATTTATTTTGCCAATTTTTTCACCATTGCATAAATCAAATACATTTGATTTAGTTATGCTTTTCAAAGAAAAAAATCTTTTACAAAATTACAAGGTAGAAAATATTTATTGAACATAAATAAAATTAAACTTTTTTAATTTACCAGCATTATGTTGTTTTGGTTCCACCTCCTGGTGAATGTTAGGTAAAATTCTTATGGGGTTAGTTTTTGGTTGGCCAACGATTTATGTAGTGCGCAACGTTACGGGACGGAGCGGCCAGTCTATTTCCTTATTTTACAACGCCGTTATTAATTGTTCGGTTTTTTTCCCACTTATTCCACCGAACACCGAAAGTGTTTCTTTGCCATTTTCGGCCGAACAATTTCGGTTACCGAACAATCGGTGCATCACTAATAAAAAGTGATGAAAGCTGCCTATTAAGTTCCAGTGACTGATATGTGCCCTTGGTGCTAAAACCAGATAGGTATCTTATGTCTTGCATGAGAAACCGCACAGCAGCCGCTAAATCCCAATTTAAAGTGTTTGTGAAATTAGTTCACAAATTGACGGTGACGTCACGGCGGCTGCATTCATATTTCTGTACAATCTGCTGCCTCACTTACTGTATGTGAAATTTGACAACATCCGTCTACTTACACCTCAAACAGCGCCGTGCTGCGTTTTGCCTAATTTGAATAAATTGACCCCGATCTCAAATGATCCATCCTCGCTCCCAGCTCTGATACTTGTTGTGGTATGCGTCTTGTCCTGTTTGGTCTTGTTATGTCTGGATTTGTTCCGCAGCTTTTCTCTCATTTTATTTTTTGTACTCTGGGAGATAAACCAAACAGATGGCCCTTCCGCTGCCTCACCTTGCAGTCACAGCCCATCTGGTAGCGCTGGCTGAGGCTCTTCTTCTGGGTGGCACTCAAGGAGTCCCAGGGCAGGATGTAATCACACAGGGTCACATGCATGCTCCCGGCTGCGTCGGCCTTGCCTGGGAAGGAACAAGCAGCGACACACACAATTTTAAAATGACACATGGGACAGGCTACTGAGTCAAAACAAGACCGATGGAAAACAACAAGCCCCGGATGGATCAGCAGCATAAAGTTTCCAAAGAACAAACAAGAAAAGCTGATAAAATCTGTTTGGTTTCAGGCCGATACCTGCAGACATCAACACAAACCAGCCGTCTTTTTGAAAAGCATGAGTCTGTGTAGCACAAGTGAGCGGCACGAGTCAAAACAAGGCGATATTTTAAGCTGAGTTTACACATCTGCTCCTCACCACCGTCTGCAAGTCTTTACTGTACATCCTTGCAGACGCGACTGTCTCACATTTCACTGTAACTCCTCCGATGGTTGACCCTTCAACCTAAAGAGAAGACGAATCATTTCAAAAGCTGCACTGCTCAGCAGAAAGATTACTTTATTTCCCATTGCTCAAGTCTGCAAGAGGAAACGCTGGTTTCAGCAGTTCCTCCTCTTACAACTCTATGTAATTAGGGGCGAGTTTCTGCGGGTTCATCTCCGTCAGGGATGGAGAAACCAGAGGATGGATGACATCATGATACTCTGAGTCTCCTGTACTCGCTGTGCTGTCTCATTCTGTTACTGGCTGCATGTACAGCCTTAATTCACTCACGTAACATGCAAATATTAAAACAACTTTTTAACACTTGGGTAAAACGATGTTCAGTTGGTCAACCATGTCATTCCTACAGTTCCTGGGAATATTTATCCTCCCCGTGTCTAAATATGAACATATCCATCCAAGTGTTGGATAAGGATAAAAGTGGGTAGGCTCCGGTTTAGGCCAAGTGGTACCGAGCCATGTTAAAGCATGACTGACCTCGTGAGTCACCGTCTGGTCCTGGATCGCTTAAGTCCAACTTCAGTCTGACTTGAGCAAGATTGCTGTTTGTAGACACATCATCATTGAATTAAACTGAATTAATTCTCTGCTGCCATGTTAAGTACTTAGAAAAGTACTAAATAAATATAGTTTATTATTATAGCATTATTACAAGAATCAGAATCAGCACAATAAAAAAAAAAAAGCACAATTCTACTGACTTTGTGGCTTTTTTAAAGCTTTTCCAGTCAGACTATGTGGCGTACGTGCCCCTCCGGCACATACATGTTCTCTTCTTCCGGCTCTCGGTGAAGGCGGGCGCTTTTTCTGCTCCCGCTCCCTCCCTATCTGCCCCCCTGCTGCTTTTAGTCTTGTCTTTAGAGCCTCTCTTTTTCACATCCTCCAAAACTCTCTACAATCATGGAATTGGTTAACTGGTCTCTCAGCACAATTGACCAAATTTTCTCGACGAGAAGTCAGGGAACAAGGGAGCCTCCCTGCCCCGACGGGACGTTTGCTGCTGGATACACGATGGACCCCTGGAAGACGTGGAGGATCATGTGTCTGTCCGTTCTGTTGGTCGAGGATGTTGAAGATGCCTTCATAATTGGATTAATGATAACAGGATTTCTGCTTTTTGGAGCTGGCGGTTTCCTGGCATATCGACTAATTCGTAAGTTGTCGACAGCCGTTCTGGCCCTCTCAGAGCTGCCGGACGTGGCTAGAGGGATAAGCTGTGCGACCAACACTCAGACTCTAACGCTGGGGGAGCTAAATCGCAGGCTAGCTGCGGTTTTTGAACTCATTGGTAAGATGGAAAAGACCTTGGAGAAGTTGGAAGCTGGGCTTGGCGGGAATTGACCACACATTCGTCGGTTTGGAGTCGCCATTGATGAACCAGAGACTTAAGGCAGATGGAAGATTACTGGAAGCTGCCTGTCCTAAATACAATTGTTGATTCTACAATCTGACCTTGACAGAGCGGCTTGGCAGGCCGCTCCAGTCACAATCTCCCTGGAGGAATGAAAAACAAGATGCTCTGCCCCCACTAGCCTCCCCTTCCCAGGACATCTGTGGACCTGGATCAGAACTGTACCGGGCCGCCTGATAACATCAAGGACATTGGCTGAGCAGCAGCTCTGGGGCAAAGTTCACAGACCTACCGCTCACACACACACTTGCTGATAACCACACCTCCCTCATTTCAACGCCTTCCCTGGCTCCAGCCCCCCTCTTATCAGCGCCCCCAACACGGTCTCCAGGTTGGAGCGCCACGAAGGCCGCGGCGCTCACTTGGATGCACCGTGCCGGGATCCCCCCAGTAATCCTCCCCCCCGTACCCACATGCAAGTCTTCGTGATGATGTTATGTTGCTTTGTGTGCTGAGGTGTTTTTTGCACCTTGACACTGCGTATTTATACACAGTGTGAAGATGCCTTTTTTTCCTCCTCTATCCCAGTGTCATCCTTGGGAAAACAGGCGCATTATAAACATCTATGTCGCCGACGGTGTATCCGAAGTCACATTCCCTGTTTGATGTATTCAAACCCTGTCATTAAAGTCTGATTCTGATGTGCAACCGAACCATGCCCAAGCACACCTCTCAAACTGTTGGAGACCAGGAATCACACCACGCGTGAGGAACCAGACGTTAGGGCGCAGTACAGAGGATCATCTAGAGTGCACCCTCAAGGAATTATTTTACTTTGCATCTCTGCAAAGGTGCGTGGGCTTGTCCGGGCCTGCGTCATGCAAATCTAATTATCTAAGTCTTAATGTGCGACTCTGGACTACCTGTTTAAAGAAAGGTTTTGTGATGCAATCTAAGCTTCTTTTTTTTATGCAATCTAAGCTTTTTTTTTTGTTATGCAATCTAAGCTTTTTCTTTTTTTCAGTTTGCAGGAAGTAAAAGATACAGAGAAGTTCATCACCAAATCATGGCAAATATCATCTCAAGGCATGTCAAGAGTACAAGAGTACACTTAGTCTCATGTCAAATTAGTCCAATTTATAGAAAGTCCATAAACTAATAATAATACAAGTTACCTAGCTAAGGGAACCAACCGCCTGCAACAATACCCCATCCTGAGCAAGCACGAGGTGACTGTAGAAAGAAAAAAATCCCCTTCAACAGGAACAAATCTCTGACAGAACCAGACTCAGGAAGGGCGGCCGCATTCCTGGACCAGCTGAGTGAAGATGGGTAAAGGCGGATGATTTAGGCAGGCCGTTATGATTGAAATCTGCAATTTTCTATGCTATGATTGGACCGCTACACGTCAGCAAGCGTCAACATGTGGATCAGGGGTCACATAATTCCTGCATAAGTCTTTAGGAAAGAGGACAAGTCAATTTACAAAGAGGAGAAAGTTTGAGAAAGTTCTCTAAAATGCAACAAAACTATGAATTTAATTTGTTAATATATGTGATATAAAGTATAAAGGGAATATTTTTTAGCAGTTTTGGTTATTAATGTCATTTATTTTTGGAAATGTTCCATATCAGCTTTAAGGTCGATCACTCTGAGACCTTTGCCATGTACAGGCACATGTCGGTCCAAATCCTCTTATTTTTCTCTTCCACCAATGCTTTAGTCAACATTTCAGCTGCTAAATCCCAAATTCACCAGCTTCTCTGCAGAGGAAGGTCTTAGGAGCAGAGCAAGTGGGTTTTTGGAGGTTTTTTGATAAAAGCAGCGTCCTACTCAGTAAACACAGCACACTTGCAGCCGGTCAGCTGCACAATGGGCTGCTGAGTTAGCGGCTCTGTAGCTCAAACGACTGCTCCAGTTTACAGTTTTCTGTTATTTGAGCACTTATGATAATATGAAAATGTTTACAGCTGCTTTCAGATCACAAATCTTGAGGGGACACGCTGTCTTGTGGACGTGGATCAGTCCTGCAGGTATGAAATGTCTCAGTTTTAGCACGACAGACAAGGTCCCTCCCAGTCTCCACAGGGTTTAGTCAGCAGCCTATCATTACTCATAATAACATAAACAGTCACCACTCCAACATGCCCGCCAGTATTTATCTGCTCTCATGTTTGCCAGCCCGCCTGAGAACACCTGCATGTCCATATCTTATTATCTGTTTGCAAATTCCTCCCTCTTTCCTATCTGTCTGCCAACATTTATAGTACTTCACATCTTGTTCTTGTGGCCGGTCTGAGTTAGCACCACGGAGATGAAAGATATCTCACTTGTTTAAAACAGTACCGGTGACTTAAAGGAAAAACAAATGTTTTGTTTTTAACGTCGATCCTGAAATTGTTTAACAAAAATCAGCACAAACCTGAGATCAGGTACTCTTTCTTGCCGGTGGTATCCAGGGTAACGCCACAGACAGCAGACACGGGAGCAGTGAAGACCGACTCGATGTCCTGGTTAGGTCCCTTGAACATCTGGAAGATCGTGGTGTGTGTGTGTGTGTGTGTGTGTGTGTGTGTGTGTGTGTGTGTGTGTGTGTGTGTGTGTGTGTGTGTGTGTGTGTGTGTGTGTGTGTGTGTGAGGGGGAATCAGAGGTTATAATGAGACACTCCGCGTCTGCAGCATCCAAACTTCTTCAGTAACCCACTCCTGGGTCGGGAGGACTTTCTTACCTTGATTTGTTTGATGTCATATTGGACCCTCTTGATGGGGTTCCCATAAATATCGTTCCCAGAATCCACCTCGCCTTCTCCCACCACTTTGGCGCGAATCACTGGAGGAAAACCCAAAGACACGGCGTCAGATTCAGGGCTGAAACTAACACAGTTTTTTACAATTTATTGACCATCCCCCCTTGTGTTGGATAAGAGGCAACGAAATGAATCTGTGTCACATTTTCTCAACCACCTGTCACAAACCTAGAAACACTCTTGATGTTTAAGAAGGATGAAACAGCAGTTTGAGGTATTTTTGCTTTTTGGTTGACTGTTAAATCTGTTTATTGTTGCAGCCTTCCTCCCGGGACCACACAAACGCCAGAAACAAAAGATGGAGATGATGGAAGAAGTAAAAAAACTTTTACAAAAGCTTCATTTCATTGAGCAAGTCTGCATGATTCGATATTGACCCACAGCAGAAATGCCAAATCCCATCACACTTTCACAGCTTGCTCACAAAACAGAAGACTAAAGTCTTCAGAAGACCCGCCCCCTCATCCTCCCCCCCTTTTGATAACATAAACCTGAGTAAAGTGTTCTCTTGTTGGTTGGACTGGATGCCCGGGAGGCCGGCGAAGGAGTCCCAAAGAAGTTCCCACTCAACTTATTGAGCAATGACAAGGAAAAATAACATGTTTGGGATAGTTTCAAACTGAACACAACCAGCTGGTACAAAACACGCTGACAAAGAGATCTGTTGTCTCTTTTTATAGTCGTGTAGGCGAGAGTCGGCTAGAGAATCTAAGAGAAAAAAGAAAAGAGGGAATTATTCTGAAAGAGATGGTGTCAACACCCAGCATCCACCATGATCTAGAGTTTTAAGACCACCCTGATACAACTTGTAGAAATCTACCCGTCTTGGTTCAAAAACTTTATTTTAGGAAACAATAATGCAGACCCCTGCATTTGTAGTGCCAAAACCCCACCATAAAACATCCCATACTCTTCTAAACTTATGCATTCATGTTCTACTGCCTATCTGGTACCAGGTTGTGGGCGCAACAATCTGAGGAGGGATGCTCACACATCCCTCTCCCTGCCACCACTTCCAGCTCTACTAAGAGTCACAGAGGCTTTACTGAGCGAATCGAAATAAATAATCTCTCTGGCAAGTCCTGGGTCTGCCCCGAGGCCTCCGTTTGGCTGGAACATCCTCCCTCTCACCTCCCCTGGAAGGCGTCCGGCAGACATCCTGACCAGAAATCCAAACCACCACAGCTGGTTCCTTTGGATGTGAAGAAGAAGTGACTCTCCTCTGACCCATTACACATGACAGAGCTCCTCGCCCAATCACCTGAAGCTAGCCCGGCCACCCTTTGAACGAAGCTCAAACTGACAGCTTGTATTCTCATGACCACAGGTGAGGGCTGGAACGTGGATGGACTCGGAAAATTGAGAGCTTTGTTTGCCTTTTGGCTCAGCTCTCCATTCACCGTGACGGACCGGTACTACATTTGCCCGTCAATCTCACCCTGCATTCAACTCTCACGAGCGAGCGAGACGCTGAGAGATTTGAACTCCTCTATTTCAGACAGCAACTCATTCCCAGTCTGACGTGGGGCAATTCACGACCCTTTTCCAACTAAGGACAATACCCTCAGAGATGGAGGTGTTTATTCTCATCCTGGCTGCTTCACACTCAACTGGAAACCGCCCCACCGACTGCTGGAGGTCTACGCACAAAGACGCCAACAGAACCACATCATCGGCAAAGAGATGCAAGCCCCAGCCGACCAAACTGGAAGCCCTCCAAACCTCTGATTCTCATTTCACAGCATCACAGGCTAATAACAGCCCAGACAACCTCCCAGCAGCCTGAGGTGAAGAATACAACAGTAGTCAAGTCAGTGAAACTCCAACTTGAGGTTTGCACGAGGCCAGGGCTACATGAGATCCAGACTTATGAACGGACTTGGCCTGCAGTACAAACATCCAAAACAAAACCAGGAAACCATCATGAGAACAAGAATTAAGGATTATGAATATAAATCGAAAGCTGATATACAGAGACAGACTAGGAGGGACGCTCGCTTCCCACGATGTGTGTGTGTGCATCTTCATGGATTGACTTAATTCAGGCTTGAGCTACGCACAGGCCATTTATTCGGAATGGAAAAAATGAGCAAGAGAGAGGAAAAACATGCATAAAATAACCAGAAACAGAGAAGAGACGCACATAAAGCACATTGAGACGGCAACTAGCGCTCTTACACCCTTGGGTTCAGTTTATGGCTTGGAGCAGTCGCAAATATGGAGGTTCACTGCTCCCAGAGTTAATAACGTCTCTGGTTCTATCCTGCTCCTTCCTCTTCTAATTTATCATGCTGATAAAAGAGGAATGCGATTCTGGAAACACGTTTTTAATAAGCGACTCCTGATTACTCAATGAGTCCATAAAACCTTAAGAATGTTAAAACAAACCAACAAACAAAGAACCTTTACAACGGGACACAATTTCTGGACACTCAGAGCAAATGAAATGTGTTTGAATGCATCATATCATCACTTCAAATAGCAAGTGACAGCCGATATAATCTACACTTTAAAATGAATTATACTTTTGTTAAAATTGTAGTTGCTATATTTAAGCCTAAAGTTTATTGCTAAGTTTTGATGCCAAGAGAGTGTCTTAATCTTGTATGACGTTAGCTGATTAAGGGAACTTTCTGGATTTAAAACCATCCAAAGTCTATTATTAGGAGGTAAGAAGTGTTAACATTCGTTATGGACCAAGAGGACGTGTATTTAAGCAAACATATGGCACTATGACGATTAACGTTAGCACAGAGGGCAGTTGAGCTACATCAAAGTACACTAAACTGCTATTTCAAGCTCCTCACACGACTCAAAAATGCAATTTGACTTAAGGAATATAGTCTAGAAAAGGTCTCTACAGGTGATGCAAGGTGATTTAAACTTTGTGAGTGTACAGAAAGTGTATTAAAAGGACTGCTCGAACAAGAATCTCCTTCCAGATGTTGCAATCTCGTTATAAGTCAGCACAAGTTAACTTCTGAAACTGCAAAAGGACTTCACGGCCTCTGCCCATTGAGCAGGTGCCCATTGAGCAGCTTAATAAATACTGATACATTAAATTATAACCCATTAGGTTTTAATGTTGAACTGAATAAAAGTTTGGACTGCAGCTGCAGATCTTTTATCCTCTCAGACTTGTTTTGACACAACTGCCAACAACTTTATTGTACCTCTTTGCTCACCTGGGCTACTGGTTTTAGGCAAAAAAAGCTGCAACAGACTCTTTACTGTGAGCTATGTAGTTAGCGGTTTAATGCAGACCAAAACAAAGTCAAACAGAAGCCAATGTGGGATTCGGTAGCCTGTTGTTCATGTCAGTGTTTTGGTTTGAGACATCTTTAACGCTCTTCGTGCCGTTTTATTTGAACGGCTGCTCTGTGGTGCTGCTCTTTGTGTTTGAGCTTAGTTCAGGCAAAGATGAACAGAAACGTTGAACTAATTGATAAAGAGCTTGCATCATGACGATTTGTTGGCACGTAGCTGCTCAGGATGTGACATGAGTTCAATGACTGTGAACTCAATCTGACCCGTACAGTACGCCATAGATCTGACAGCAATCAGCCAGTTAACCGTCATGTCAATAACTTTCATTCGCTAGCAAATCTGTGCTTTTATAATCAACTTTAAAAAGTGCATGAATAAAAACAGGCAAGTCAAGCATTCACGTAGCGTGGGCTCACTGTTCAGGCTTCATTTACTTGCTGTCGTCACAAGTATTCCTTCTCATGCAAAGGTGAGTACAAGAGGATTCAAATCTTACAGAAGCTGTGTGAAGAAGTGAGTTGGTATGTGCATAAACAAACAAAGCTGCAACTCACTTGTTTCTACGAGGATCAGCTGTCCCTCCACCATTAACCTGGGTCATTTGGAGTAACTACAAACACTTTGTTTTCATGCCACATCTGGGAACAAATGCGCAAACTATGTGAGTGTGTGTGCACTTTTAATGATGAAGCTACTCAAAGGCAGAAATATGCAAACACATTGTTCTCGCCAGATTTATTATACTACGTATGGTTCTCTTTTATAAATCTCTATCATCATGGAAATGTACGCACATGCCTGAACTCCTATTTTCAGACACGAAAAATACACATGAAAATAAAGCATTGTAATTTGACCTGTTGCGAAACTGAGACGCCAGTGAAATAGGAAAAAGAAAAATCAGTTTCATCTCAGGTCTTTATTAACCAACATTAAATGCACTGAACTACTGAGTGGAAGAAAAAAAAAGGGAAAAAGAGGAAGAGACTAGAAACCTGGCCTTTATCCACAGCTGATGAGCACACAGCTGGTACATTTCATACATTACACAACCAAAAAGAAACAATCGCTAAACCTTTGTTTTCCCCGTTAAGTGATTATGAAGACCCATCACTGTGGACGTTTTAGTGTCAGCTTGTCGTAGATGATGCTATAAATGTCTCGTTTAAACAGTTCAGAGGGGGATGTTCCTTTTATAATTGCAACAGACCAGAGAGAGCAGACGGCTTGTGTCGTCTGCTACATCGGCTCTAACACTAACCCCTGTACAAATGCATAAATGTATCAGCGAGACAAAGTGCAGGACAAAGACAATGTTTTATATTTACTCTCTGAATACTGGACCTTCCAAGTGATCCCCTTTCATTGTGGTTTTTACTCCTTTTTTCCCATTTAACCAGGTAGAAAAACAAAAAAAGTATTAGCTATACTTGAGAACTAAACCTTAGAGCCGCTCTATGTAATACTTCTGACCACATGGGGGAGTATAGATCTGCTCCGTTGACAAGAGAGCCACTAACAATAGAGTTGTCCGGCCTTGTAGTACCCTTTTGTTCCACTAAAGGTGTACTTTGCTTAGTTGTCCACCAGTGGTTGACACAAGAGCTTGTGAAATGCTGCCCCCATGTGGTCAGAAATGTTACTGCTACATAGAGTGGCTTTAAAGCTACAAAAGAGGATTTCTGCCATTTTAAGGAACGCCATTTAGTTGCTTTTCTGACATACAAACTTTTCTTCAGTCTCTTGCTTGGTCACGCTCTCATTTTCTCTTCCGTCATTCATTTCTCGAGTATCATGATGTCCTCTGTACCTCTCTAAGCTAGCTCGACTTTTGCTGATGTGTGGCCTGAAGCGTTACGCAGTTGTCACACGAAACGACCAGAACGGAAGAAGAAAGCTCCTTTTTTCTCACCCAAAGTAACTTAACAGGGATGGGAGACCACAACAGCTAAACAATAATTCCTAAAAGCAATAAAATATTCCTTCAAATGAAGTTGAGATTTATATTTCAGCATAAAAAAAAAACTATGGCTTTAAAAGGATGAAATCAGATGGCTTGTGTATTTTTAATCTAGATAAAAAGGTGAGGCGTTTAATTTAAGGTTATTAAAAACATAAAGATATATAATGTTGATTAAAAGAACCCATGGAGGAATAAATAGGTTTTCTTATCAGCTTAGAGCAAAATAGTACCGTTAAGCAGTTCAACTGCACTCGGATGCTTATGCAAATGTGCAGCAGCAGCCAGAGTACATTCATAAACACACGCAGCAGTATACCTGGCTGGCGCTCTCTCATGCATTCCTCACGGTTTTTCCACTCTCATTTCCTGACTTCATTCTGGCCCACAAACTAATTAGCAAAGAATCAGCAGCAGGACACAGCACTGAGGGGAAATTACCCTGTTATTTACAATAGATGGCTACTATAGGACTTTATCTGTCTACCTCAGCGCTGAAGACGTGTCTACCTCTCCCTTTCCCCCTGCAATAAAGCCGGAGCTGATCCTCCTGTGCAGTCTAAACAGCATGTTGCGGAGGTGGTAGATTACACAGCGTGACGCTAAAACAGCATGACCACCGAGGGCCCGGAGGCGTCCGAGTTTTGCCGCAGGTCGGTCCTCTGCACGGTCTGATCAGCAGCAGTCAATCAGCAGCCTGGAGCCTCATCCATAAACCGCCATCTGACCCACATTTCAACTGCTCCTCGGCTCTCCCGACCAGGATGACGCTTAATGACTTATACATGTGTATCAGTTGCACTACGCAATGTTTTCCATGCAAACTCCACATGAATACACACACCACATCCTGAGTGCCCCCCGTTCATCCATAGCATGACTATCCAGTTCCCTTTTCATACTCCGGTGACCAGTAAACCATCCCTTACTTCACTGGTTGTGGTTTGGTCAGCTCCAGACATATGTGGGCCTTCTGTTTAACCTGTCATTTGAACGGAGACAAACCGCCCTCAAACACGATTCAGACGGCTTTCAGGACCTCTGGCAGCATCAGTAATGAAGCCTGAAGGCTCCGGTTTCTTCCCTGTGAGGTCTCAATGACAGTTAGTGGAGTAGCATGGCTGTCAGTGCGGGGGGAGGTTTAAGCACAGACTCCAACAAATATAACAAAATCAATACAGCAAAAATGATATTGATATTTACAAATCTTTTTTTTTTATTGCTTGAATTTGATTTTATTGCTGCTATAGGTAGTATTTATTAGATATGAATCATCTCCAGGGAGAAAACTTATTTATATGGTAACTAACTTATTCTTCTTTTAGTTCGTATTAGATTGAATCTTCCATTATTTAAAAATACATCTTTAAAAAAAGCGTTCCTAGAAGCATGAACAATAAAGAAAAACGTGAACCGTTTCTTTAGTTTGACATTTCTTTTAAGAACAACAAACAATACTTGCAGACTCATTTACTCGCCCCGTTATCAGTTGGTCATAAAGGGCATAATGGCCCTTTAAAATGGTATTTGATGTCCTGCAGGCCTGAAACAGCTCTCATATTGGTAGAAATTGTCCTTTTGTTGGGGTCACTTTGACATTAAAAGCAGTAATCTGGAATTTAAAAAAAAGGGAACATCCTTATCAATATCTGTTGATGCACACGCAGTAATCTTGCAAGGACAGAGTATTTTGTTAACGTTTATATGTAGAAATATGATCTTGTAGATGTGGCATTTTAGTTGAGCACATTATTAGATGTTTCCCCCCCCCTGCTCTTTGTTCTCCCATCACTTGTTTAAAGTGATGAGTGTTGTAAAGATAAAACGATATTTGTCCTTAAACTCTGCCAGCATGTCTTAGTGGCTCATAAATAGCATATAACAAACGCTCGAAACATCTGTTCATATACCGTGTTTTGAAAAAAAAAAACAATATATCGGCCGATATGTTGGAATATTCCAATTTTAACGTCACCTTTTAACCTGTCTTTATCTTAAATGTGTCATATCAGTCGGGGACTAGAGTTGATGAGTCCACTTCTGACATGATACCATCCTTTCACAAACAAATAATGACAAGCTCAAGCCCCCCCCCCCCCCCCCCCATTATCTGTACAACCTTAACCGCTGTTCAACATGTTCATGATGGATTTAACCATGGAACTGCAAAAACATCTTTTAATGGTCATTTTATTTCGTGTGACACATTAATTAGAGGTGGGATGACTCTCTGAGATGACTCAAGTGGTTAATATCAAATAAACCATCTTAACTTTTCAGTAACTGCTCACTGCAGTGACCTGGATGCCTGAAGGGGATAGAAAATCTTTCTTCTGTATTTCTGGTTTCACCAGGACTTCGATTCGGCATCAGCCAGAGGAAGTGGACGACTTCGCCAGGTTGCTCCTCTTGATTTTCCTGTCAAATCTTAAAATTTCTTCTTTTCTCTAAATAACAGTCAAAACTGTTGTCGTGTTTATGAAATGACAACGAGGAAAAAAGCAAACCTTCAGACACTAGAAGCTGAAATGGAGGCAGTTCAGCGTTTGTGGCAGGTGCTTGAACTGTCGCAACTATTGCAGTTCTTCTCCAAAAACTGTTTTTTTCCCCCACTTGTACTCTGAGAAATAATCTGAAAACCATTGACACATTACAACCTGGTGATTTACCATAGAAATAAACGCTGTGCAGCTGTTGCCTGGTTGTCATCAGTTGGTCCAACTTCAAGACCTGTTTTAAAGTTTTACTCTCAGTCTGGCTTCACTACGTTCACGACCAGGTTGTTCTGAACAGGTTGTTCATAGTTGGGGTTTAAGAGTTGTTTTTGGATTGAAAACAACCTGATGGGACCAGGATGAAAGCGATAAAACACAAAAACAGCGCCTGCAAAGATGCTACATTGTGGAGTAGTGAAGAGAAAAGCCAGCCGGCTGAAAACTTTAGAACTCAAAAGTCCCCGACTAAGATTCACACAAATGTTTATTTGTTGTAGGTTATAAAACACATTTTAAGATTCCTATTATGTACTGACTTATAAAAAAAGGTGTCCTGATTCTTTTTTTACTCAAACACTGATCAAAGAGCCCTTGAATCACGTAAATCGTTCTCATGTTTATGAGTTTTACCCTCATGAAAAGGAAATCGCTGCTCCAGTCAGTTAATCTGGAACAATCACATGTGATAGGATAAACTGATACTGATGTCATGCATCAGATTCACCCTGCACAGAGGGAAGGGTTCAACCAATGCAATCAACAACAAAAGAGGCTAATGGTTGCACGTCTTCATGCGTTGAAGGATGGTTGGCTGAAGGTTCGCTCCAGCCAGAAAGGGGCGGACGACAATTTCAATACGAAGTGGGCAAAGTGACAAAAACAAAAAGGCACAGATGAAAGAAAGTAAATAAATCCGACTATTACAGCACAGCAATCGTGAGTATTTTAACCTTTGTTTGATTCCACCACAAAAGCAGCACTTCATCCACTGCTTTCGTCATAAAGCTATAAATCAAACTAAGAGATGCATTTAGCCTCAGACAGGCCGACCATGTCCTGTAGCTGACATCTCACTGGCAAACTGCTCTTTCTTTTCACCAAAAGGCATCTGCTCTTTCCTGGATGACATAATTTGAAGCCCTTGTGGCCAATTACTCAAGTTAAAGGAGGATAGTGAGACATTTTGTGAAAAGTGAAGTCTCAATGCGGCAGGACAGATGTTGGAGAGCTACACGCCAGCTGAGAGGATCCCATTTACGCTCCGTGGGTTGAGCCGTGTGCAGTGGTATTTACTGGATCGTATGTGCACATACCTCCCGGAAAGAAACAAACAAACTGTGTTTGAGCAGCGCGCCTCGGACTGATTCTGTGACGAGCCAGTGCCCAAGGCAGAGGTTAGAGGGATACGTGCCTGGAGGACCAGAGTTTCAGGAGCAACTGGACACTCAGGGGATTGATCCTGGTCAGAGTCATTGGTGACGGAGGGATTTCCACCAACACCTGGCTGAAGTTTCAACAGGAGGTCTGGCTCCCTCCCTCTCCAGCCAGTGTCCTCACCGTGCCAGCAGACTGGCTGCATCTTGTCTGCACCATCAAAGCACAAGCAGTGATGTTTAATGACATTGTAAACTTGGTCTGCAGCTGAAAGTTCATCAAAATATTTAATTAATTAATGCATTGAGTATTTGTGATTGATCATCTGAGCAATGTGATTTGATTTGAAGCCTGATTTTACAAACATGGTAGCTGTTTTACTCATTTACCTGGACTTCAAGTACACGTCACCATGGCAACTTGACTCTGAAAAAAAAGGACCCGTTGTCCACCCGGCGCCCACGGCTGCTCCTCTGCTGACAGCAGGGTGACTCCGATCCTCCAGACCGCCAGCCAGTCTGAGGACAATCTGACTGGGCAGGGCAGGGGAAGTTCCCCTGAGGGCAGCAGATTTATTTGAAAAGAGGATGTTTGTGTCCGCACATGGTGTATAGCACGTGTTACTGTGGGGTGGATGCATGACGCTGCACAACTTTTTTTGGCTTGTGGTCTGACTTGGAGCATCACTTTGCGTGAAAAGTAGACGATCTCACACACACTCACACAGAACAGGACTCCCTTCCACCAAAACAACTTTTAATGGTCGGACCACAATCCCTCTTTGTTGTGGCCACATTTCAGCCGGCTCTTTTCTGACGTTTTGCTTTTGAAAAGCCCTGAAAACCTCATCCAAACTCATGTCTCCACACCTCTGCCTCCGCGGTGTATCATCCGTGCACTTCTCACGGCAGATTGGGATTATTTTGAGTTGCGGCTTGATCCTCTGATCCGCCCTGCAATCATGACCCGACCATGACACCGACTATTATTGCTGTTTAGTGGTCTCCAAAGCTATTAACGCACATCCCCCTTCTGTGAGAGCTGAACAGAACCATTTCTGAATCATACCTGCTTCAAAAACAAGACGAGCGCACCTATGCAACTCTGCTGTGAGACATCCTGTCCCTAACAGGCTCCCGCTCAGCCAAAGACTGACTCACACCTGTAAATAGAGCTGGTACCGATCAGAATTAAGCGCATGTTGGAAGATGTGCGAGTCAAAAGAGTTGAAACGTGGAAAATAAGTCAGAGCTGCAGTTGTCTGGTTTTATTCTCAAGGATACCATGCATATTTGTACTTGCACTGGCATTTTTATTGTCTTATTTTCCTTCTCCCCTCCCTTCCTGAAACACACCCGGACCAGCCAGCATGTATGAGTCTGCCATGCACAGAATAACTCCTTCAGCTGTCTATTTGGGCCCTGAAAGTGCATGTGCGGGTGTGTGTCCCTGCGCTGCAACTGGAGCGAAGTTGGGAAAGCCCCAGAAACAGAAACATTCCTGTAATTCCTTCCAGCACCACTTTGTGCAAGAAGAAACTGGACAGGAATGGAAATTTTATTTTCAAAAAAAGAAGAAAAAAAAAAAAAAGGAGGAAAGCTTGTGGTGTGACATATTCTGTGGTTTAAACAACCCCCCCTTCCCCATCTGTACACGCTCCATCATTTGTACTCCTCTTTGCTCTCCCTCCTTGTCCTTTCTCCTCTTTGGTGCCACGTTGCCCTGCAAAATCTGAGCTTCATCCCTGAGCTGCAGAAGGTAAAACTTCAGAGCTGAGACACGGTTTGCAACGATGGTCCCAGACCTCCCTCTACGTCCTAGTCCAACCCTCCTGACACAAGAGTACACACCAATGAGGGGCACAGATGCCCTGCTCCTGAACTACTGTCCATATGTATACTTTGGGATGCGTCCTTCAATATAAGCATGTATTTGTTTGTGTCCATGCCAACAATTTCTCCACACAACTCAATATTCTAAATTTCTCTGCTACCAAAAATATGCATTATTTTTCTTTATTTTGAAATCTAAGGTTGATAAAAGATAATGAAATGTGTCACTGTGATGTGGGAGCTTTTAGGATTGTGCAGCCTGGATGCAGCGCCAACTGTGTGAGCAATAATGGCCTTGGCTCTGGTGGAGCAACACCCCCCACCCCAGCCCCAGCCCCAGCCCCAGCCCCTCCACACAGCAGCCAGGCTTTCCAGCGGTTTCCAGTGGTTTCCAGTGGTTTCCAGCAGGCTCTGTCAGCCCTCCGACCCACTTCTGGCTCCGGTCAGCTGTGCATGAGTGGGGTAAACAACAGCAACACCAGCACCCCCAGCAGCTCCAGCGGACCCCGGTCCCCCACTCACCCACATCCGCGTTGCAGAACGCCTGCTGCGGGTGCACCGGTGCGCAGCTGCACGCCTCCAGCTGCTCCGCCCGCCACAGCACCAGCAGCGCCGCCGTACAAAGGACGCCGTTCACGGACAGCGGCATTGTGATGCTTTTCAGCCCCTGACTTGTTGGTGGTGTTGTTGTTGTGGTTGTTGTCGTCAGAGCTGCGCAGATGCGTCTCGGTGCGGCTCCAGCAGGGCGTCCTCCCTGCGTCTCTGCCCGACACACGCGTCAACAACAGCCGGGCTCCTCGCTGCTTCTGCCCCGGTGTGGAGCTGGAGGTTGGACGGAGGGGGAGATAGTCTCACGGAGGATTCCTGACCCGCTGGCGGTTAATGTCTGTCCGTCTAGACTGTTTTTATTTCAGGGGTCGGGAAGGTTTTATAAAGCGGGCTGCGCGGCTCCTCCCCCCCGGCGGTGACGGGGGGGCCGGCAGGGGGCGCTGCGGAGCCCCGAGGGCCCGGCGGGGGCCCGCTGCCCGGAGCCTGCTCATACCCGGTACCTGCAGAACCAGGGATGGAGCATCTCCAGCCGTGCTTGGAACGAAAAATTTGTATAAATTAGACTCTGTCCAGGTTTCAATATCTATTAAAGCAAAACACTAAAAGACAATAAAAAGTAATTTTCTTCTTTTAATTAAAAGAAAAAAAAACATTCCATCATATAAATACTCCTCTAAATATTCAAGTTTAGGGACATCAAGAACTGGATGTCCGGAAATTTCTTGCTTCTAAATTCAGATAAAACAGAGGTTATCATTCTTGGTCCAGAGCATCTTAGGAAGGGATTAGATGGTGTTGCGATGGCTTCCAGTGCAACTGTGAGAAAATCCTCTCGCAGAGTGATGCAGAAAAATTAGTTCATGCGTTTGTATCTTCTAGACTAGATTACTGTAATGTGTTATTAGCAGGATGTCCAAGTAATTTTCTGAATAGGCTCCAGCTGATCCAAAATGCAGCAGCTTGAGTACTGACAGGAATCAACAGAAGAGACCACGTCTCTCCTGTGTTAGCGTCGCTCCATTGGCTACCCGTAAAATTCAGAATCCAATTAAAAATTTTATTACTTGCGTATAAAGCCCAAAACGGCTTAGCT
This sequence comes from Cololabis saira, assembly GCF_033807715.1. Taxonomy (NCBI): domain Eukaryota; kingdom Metazoa; phylum Chordata; class Actinopteri; order Beloniformes; family Belonidae; genus Cololabis; species Cololabis saira. Next base: position 28,322,931 of record NC_084605.1, on the reverse strand, counting down.
CCGCAGTATTTATAAGACCTGATAGTGCCTTATGTTCCTGGCAGAGCTCTCCGTTCTCAGAGTGCAGGTTTACTCGTAGTTCCTAGAGAATCTAAATGTAGATTTGGAGGGCGGGCGTTCTGCTATCAGGCACCATTACTATGGAACCAACTTCCAATCTGGGTTAAAGGAGACCTATTATGGCATTTAATGTATATTTTAAACAGGCCTTGAATGTCTTAAAAACAATCTAAAGCTTGTTTTTTCTACATAAATCATAAATCCAGCCAGTGGGCCCTGTCACTAGATTTACCGCTTCTAACCCCTTTTTCTGCGCCTCATTTTTAGGGAAGGGGGGGGTATGATAATGAGGCTCTGTGCTGATTGGCTCCCTGAATGACGTGTAGCAGGGGAGGAGGATAAACCTCGCTCCGCCAGAGCAGCCCGAGCCTGTAAATAAATACAACACTGAATTTTCACAAATGGCAACTTTATTGTTAAAAAAATAAAATATGAGTTGTATATAAATAACATTTATGCACTATTTCAGCCGGATCTGCCCGGCGGATGCTGAACGCTGGCCCCGGAGCCACGCCGGGCGCCCAGCATGGCTCCGGGGCGCATCGCCCGTTACCGGTGATCAAACCGACAGATTTGGCTGAAAATCTCGGAGGGTGAAGCTGATCCAGCCTGGGACGTACCCCAGAAATCCCTGCTCCCAAAGCGGCTGGGAACCTGGACAATTTAGTCGGACGGACCCGGTTTGGGAACCAGGAAGTAGGCTGGAGCAGCGCGCATCACCGCGACTTCAACCAGGGAATTTGACCGGTTCCCAGCGGCCGGGACCGCAGGAACCCACCTGGACTGGTAGCAGGGACTCCCGGGGACCGACCAGCGGAATTTCAGCCGGATCTGCCCGGCGGATGCTGCGCGACGGGCGCCGCAACCCCACGGCGGGCGCACAGATAAGCTCCGGAGCGCATCCGCGGCGCATCGCCCGTTACCGGTGATCAAACCGACTGGCTGAAGGATGGACCGCTCCAGCCTGCGGAGCGAGCTGGTTGTGGGCGTGGTTTCAGCAGCGGAGGCCGACCTATGGAAATGAGCGCCTATGGTGACGTCACCATAGGCGCAGATTCAGAATGGCTCAAAAAAAGGTCACGTGACACTGGAAGACTCAGTCAGGGGGGGGAGCAGACCCTGCAGAATTCCATGGTATTTTGTCTCCCCTGTGCTGGCAGGGTGAGGGGAGACCACTTTATATATGTTAAAACAAGAAAAAATGTGTTTTTCATAATAGGTCCCCTTTAAGGAGGCTGACACCACCTCCACCTTTAAAACTAAACTTAAAACCTTTCTGTTTAGTAAAGCCTATAGTTAGTGTTTAGTAAACCTCTAGCTGGTGTTGGTAAATCTCTAGGTAGTGTAAACTCTAGTGTGTTAGAGTCGCTCCTGTAGTTTCTTGTGCTGGCCCCCCCTTTTCTTCTCTTTTTTCTCTTTTGTACATGGTGCAGCATCCTCTGCCAGTGGTGAAGAGCATCTCTGAATGCACAACACCGGAACCTGCAGCGTGGGAGTGAGAGGGGCAGGGTAACGGCCCGGGCAGGCGGGGGAGAGGTTTGTCCGTCAAGACTCCTTTCCCTGGCCCTGCCCCTTCTCAACCTTTCCCCGACCCTGAACCTAACCTGGGGCTTGCTGATTGGGCCGGAGCTTCGGGAGCTGCATGCTGGCCTGCGGTCCCCACCCCCGGTCATCCCGTTGCTGCTTCCACCTGCCTGCTGTGTGCTGTTGACGTCCCCGACCCCCAGTCTGGCCCTCGGCAGGAGGGTCACCACATGAGCCTGGTCCTCCTCAAGGTTTCTTCCCTCCTAAAGGTTTTTCTTGCCACTGTTTGGCTTAAGGCTTTTCTCCCACTATGAGAGTATTTACCTGCCATTGTTTATGTAATAATTGCTCGGGGGTCATGTTCTGGGTCTCTGGAAAGCGCCTAGAGACAACTTTTGTTGTATTAGACGCTATATAAATAAAATTGAATTGAATTGAATTGAAAGTTTAGTTTATGTCATTTTAAATTGTGTTTTGTTAGCAGGTGCACTACTAACACGCAGCAGAATAGTTCGACATAGAAAAGTAGACGAAACGAAATGTCTCTTCTGCCTTTTCGGCATATTTATTGTGGCAAACAAAACTGCTCTTGATGAGCCATCAGGTTGAGAGAGGGCCCAGAGAAATTGAAAGAGGGGACATTCATTTTTATATGGGCTGTGACGTCACCAATCATATTTTACCCCCCCTACAAAATCAATAACACCCCCTAGTGGAGCGGAACAGGTACACCGTACACATTGTATGACATACAATGTAAACAGTTTTTTTGTTTGTTTTTTTTTATGAATTTTTTGTGCTTATATTTAGGTTTGTATTTTATTACTTATATTTTTCACCGTGGGTCAGGGAGGACTGTAATTTCATTTGTGTTGCATGTCGAACATATAGCATATCTGACAATAAAGTTTGAAACTTGAAACTTTTTTTCAATCTAGTAGAAGACATCCAAAAGTGTTGCTGGTTCATCAAAGTTTAAAGCCTAACTACAGTATGTAATAACACCGCCTCTGACCACATGGGGGCAGAAATTTAGAAGTTCTTGCATCGGCCGCATAAACTGTACGCAGTAATTACTGGACAAACCCTCAGTCACACTAGCGGAGCAGGCGGGGGGGCAGCGGGGGCGGCCACCCCGGGCCCACTGCTCCGTGGGGGCTCACGCCGAAGAGCAAAAAAAAAAAAAAAGTGTTCTGAATAAAATAAGGAAAGTTGGATTATATAACAATTGCGTTCATAAGGATAAAGTTGTTTAAAAAATAAAAATGAAAGAAATATACCCTTCTCCCCTTGTGTGTCTGTCTGTCATGCACGGGTACGTGCGCGCATGTTGTCTGTTTACTTTTAAGAATGATTTATGGTTCTGCGTTACACCAACGCAGAGCCTACAACATAGGGTACGGCGTAGGGTGGGCATCGCCACGTAACCTACGCCGTAGGCCTGCGTTGGTGTAACGCAGAACCATAAATCAGCCTTTAGCCAGTTGTGTACCCCCCCCCCGGGTGGAAATATATTTTGTTGTTGTGGTTTTCTGCCCATCGCTGGATGAAACCATCAATGGTAAGCTGTCATAATATTAATTATTTCTGATAACATTGTCATGACGCTGAATATATGGCCTTTCATATATTGTTTGTTGCTGTTTGACCGCCGTGTCTGATTGTGTTAAATACATGTCGTTGCACATTGTAAACTGTTGTCGTGTAGGTTGAACACGTGTCTGAATTGATCTACTCGGCGAATCCGACATCTATGGCTAAAATGAAAACTTAGCCTTAAAAATAAAAATATCCCCACGATAAGTCATAATTATGAGATAAAAAGTTGAAATTATGAGATAGAAAGTCGAAATTATGAGATAGAAAGTCATAATTATGAGATAGAAAGTCGAAAGTATGAGATAAAAAGTTGAAATTATGACTTTTTGTGTCATAATTATGACTTACCGTGGGGATATTTTTATTTTTAAGGCTAAGATTTCATCTTATTTTTTTCTTTTACTGGGGGAAATGGGCTTCCATAGACATCACTGGATGTCATTTGATTTTTATCTCCAGTTTGATACTTATATCTTAAAGTCTACATTAGGCTTATAATTAGGTTTGGCATAATAAGTGGCAAAATCCATGGTGCTAGAACCTAATTTGAATGGTTCTGACCGTGTCGCCTGCGTGCTGTGGTCAGAGGAGCTGATCTGTGGCATTTTTTTAGCGATTATGTTTTAACGTGGATGTTTAGGCCACAAGGGCCCATCTAGAATGCTTCGCCCCCCCTAGGCTGGGACCCCTGCTCCGCCCCTGCTCAGTCACATGGGTTTTCTGGAGAGTGGTGATGAAGCTTCTTCCTAGTACTGCAAACAGGCAGTTGGATATCCTGTTTCAAATATTATTTCGGTGGTGAAATCAGAAATTACTGCTGTGTTTAGACACTGCTGAGTTAGCAGTATTCAAAAATACTTTATTAATCCCTGAAGGTGCAATTAACTATTGCAGTAGTCATAATTTAAGTCAATTAAAGTTCTGACTTGCAGGTAAATGAAATCACAGAACATGAATGAACAGGCCAAAGTGGGTGTTTAGTGTGGCCACACTCTGAATCAAACAGATTTAATTATTTTAGATGTCTGCAGTGATATTAATTTGGATTCCATTGTTTAAGAAAGTCTGGTCCTGCTATTTTTGTTTTATTCTGGCAGCAAATCAATCTTGAAGGTGTGCAGCAGTATTGAGTCATTGTTGGCTTTTCCTCAGCTCAAACCCTCCCGTCTCCTCCATCGGGAGCCGGTGGGGGCTGCAGGCAGGCCGGTGCAGTACTCGTAGCCTCGTTACTCAGCAATTCCCACGTAACTCCTGAAAAATGAGCTTTGACCATGTGAAAAATGCAGAAATTTTCCAGAAAAAGAAGTCATCTTGAAAGCAGCAGTGTTGCTCTAAAAACATTTCCCTGTCTTAATTCTTCCATGACAAGATTAAACAAGTCATTTTGTGGTGTCTGGACCACACAGCACTTCTAAGGAAAGGTGTGGACTCGTGATTGACAGGCTTTCATTGTGTGAGGGTCCATGGTTAAAAACGGCGTCACGTCAACGCAGCCTCTTGAGAAGATTAACAGCTTCCTTTAATCTAGAGGAGTTTCATCTCGTAACAAATCATTACAATCACTTGCTGTCACCTGTTTGAAAGTATGTCTTTAGTTTTAGTTTTTTTTTTAACCATCTTACATGTCTTACCACTAAATTACCCACATAACGTTTATTAGCATGTGTTGCAGCCATGTGATTTGAAATAAATAAATAAATAAAAAGTACAGTTCAAACAGCCTGCAGAGGAACGTCAAAGAAAATTTTAAATAAAAAAAACCCCACCAGCATCAAGTTTCAAGTGAGTCCATTTTTATTTCATCTCATGATTTATTTTTGTTTTTGTTTGCTGTTGAGGTCAGAGTTTGTACAGTGAGATTATCCAAGTGGCAAAAGAGGAAAATCCCTAAATCTTAGAGCTTCCTCCTTTCTGGCAGAAGATGGCAGCAGCCTCCACCGCACTGAAGGGACTTCTGCAACCCGAGTCGTGCGTAGAAGCATTTTCACGTCCCACAGTTAAGAAAATATCACTTAAAAGACAAAAGGTACCAACGTCCAGCAGGACTGCTCCAGCATATTTGTAATAAAAAAGGCACAGACTGAAAGGAGGCTCTGCAGACCGCGGGTGTATTTCTGTAACAAACAGCCAATGAAAACAACTGAGTTACATCATGAGGCGATCTGATCTGGCAAAGCTACACCCTGTTCCTGGGATGAGATCATTTGGTTTCTGAACAGGAGTACAGTGTTGCCACTAATGTGTTTACAGAAAGAATTTATGAAAAGAAGAGAAAGAAAAGCAGATAAAACACTGACGACTGGAAGAGCAGCACCAACGTGGAACGGAAATAAAGGGAAAAAAAGAAAAACCCAAAACACTTCATCCTGATTATCAAATTGAAAATGTTGCGCGAAGACACGTGTGTTGGGTTGTTTTGTGTCACAGCGTAAACGGGGGGGCGGGGCCTCCTGGCCTCAAAGGCCTTTGTTGAAGTAGACGAGCTGCACTTTCTCTCCGTACTGGGAAACGATGGAGTCTCTCAGCTCGGGCTCCAGCTTCGACACGGCCATAGAGCTGCGGGAGGAAGATTGGACGATCACACCGGGTCATAATCAAGTATTTCATGAAAAGATGAGCCAAAGAGAACACATTATAATCTCTAAACTTGTGTGTCGTGTGAATTATCTCATCTGAATAACCTAATCTTTCCAGGGAATGAGGACGATTAGATGACAGCTGTGAGACAGTCTCGTCCTACATGATCACTGCAGGGTCCAGACAGAGCTTCACTTTCAACCGCTCTGGGTCACTGCAGGTAGTGTCCCAGCCAATCACACGCCAGCTTTCCGCACAGCTTTAAGCCCTCACCGGGCCTCGTGAGGAGAACCGTATTGGCTGAATCGTGTACTTCAATCCCTAAATACCATCCGCTGATCAAATGATGAATGAGATGAGCACGTAAACCTTGTTGGGTCTCATGACGAGATTGACGAGATTGTTGTAGAATCGACTGTGAAAGACCGAGGTGTTTGATGTGCCGTAGATTAGTGAGGTGACTGACTCAAAGAGCAGAAATGAGTGGCGGACCCACATGTTGTCAGGGACCGCGTTGGGGGGGTGAGTGTGTGAACCTGTGTATGAAATAACATCCATAGCTTTACATAATTTCAAATGACCAAATCCCAGTTTTTGTTAATTCCTCTTTGTACCTTGTGAGAATCATGTTTTTATATTTTTTTTAAAACAAATATAAAAACATGATTCTCACGAGGTACAAAGAGGAAGGGGTTTAGCAGCCTTTAGGGGCCTGCAGATAACACTATTGGGTGAATGGGTAGATCTGTGTATATTTATGTACAGAAATGGGCAGCAAAGTATATATATATATATATATATATATATATATATATATATATATATATATATATATATATATATATATACTGTATATATAGTAAATAAGTATATTTATATAAATATCTATATGGGCATATGTGTACAAATATAGAGAAATATGCAACTATGTGTATGTATGTATGTATAAGGATGTGTGTGAGTATAATTACAGTATATAATAATAATAATAATAATAATAATAATAATAATAATAATAATAATAATAATAATAATAATAATAATAATAATAATAATAATAATGTTACTTACCAGTGTGAGTACAATTTGGGAATAATTATAAATACAGGTTAAATGATCAGTGAATGGGGGTAGGACTAAATAAGTTTACACTTCTTCCTACTCCTTTTTTGGCACATGTAAATCAAGTTAGCAAGTTTTAAAGGATGAAATTCTTTGTTTTGTTTTGTTGTCGTTTTCTTAAACTTCTCATGAAGTGTTGTTTCTTTTTTTTTTTTACATGTACAAAAATAAAAATAAATCAAATCAAATCAAAATTTGGATCACTATTTGACGACCTTTTATAAACTAAAAGAAGGCAACGTTGCCTCCGTTCAAACAATAAATACTGACTTTCGATCAGAGCTGGACCCCCTGCAGGTTCTCAGTTTTTATAGAAATTATTTTCAAAGACTCAGTTTAGCCACCTGTATCTGTGATAGTGTCATTAGTCCTTTTCGCACGTACACTGCCTGTAGACGCTCAATAAAGACAGATGTTGTCGCATTAGTAATCCAAACGGACCAAGCAGACGTGGCTCTGCATCGTATCAAACCCATTTCCATCCAGCGTACTCAAGGCGCTGTTGCTGTGCACTGATGTTTGTGGGGGTTTTTTGTACAGATGTGGGACGGAGATCAAAGCTGATGTGTTGCTGGTTCGCCTCTGAGCGGCAGAGGATGTTACAGAACCGAGCATCTACGTAGCGGCGAGCCAGCAAGAAGGAAGACGCCACTCTTATCAAAGACGCTGAGGTCACCGGCTTGCTGTGTGGAAACACGCACCGACAGCAAGCGCAACCCAAACTCTCCTTTCTTAAGTCAACACGGCAGACCTACAGTGCTAAAAGATGACGTAATTGAAACTATTTGATCTTGTGTCGGCAGGTGGATGCAGACGAGCGGTTTCATTACCATCTCTGAGGGAACAGGGAGCAGGCCGCCGGCACCATGAAGACCAAACTTTTTAAAAAAAGTTGAAAAAAAGAGCAAAAGTTACCAATAAAAACAGTGACGAGGATGTTAAAATTCCTCCGACTCGGTGACCTTTTGTACTTACAACCCTCCCACCAACATGACTTGAATTGGCCCGTGGAGAAATGTGATTCTCTGCGAACAGACGAAAGAAAAATTGGGATCAAATGAACACATGTACGTGACTTTATCAGGAGAACAACGGTCGACTGAGGTCTGACCTTCATGAAATTGAATTTTTCCAGCCTCTGCATGATGATGGGGAGGATTACTACAACGGTAAAGAAAGAGATTAAAAGAGGAAGAGAATAAAAGTGTAGTATTCACAAAAGTAACTCTTTTCTTTTCTCATAAAACTCTTTGACATACTCATTCCCGGCGCTGCCATGGTGATCCTTGAGACGACCACCTGCGTGATGCCTTTTGCTGCCGCTTTCTGTAGGAGATTAAAGCAGATTTAAAGCACATCTTCAAACAGTAAAAGGTAAACTATACTTTACAAAACATGTACAATACTGGGAGGCATCTTAGGCAGCCTTAGTCCTGTTGTTTTATCACAGGTGCGTCAACAGTTTTCAGAGCAGCGTGAGGGTGACCTGCTGACCTTAGAATTGCCCAGCTTGTTGCCGTTTTCGTCGGTGACAGCGATGCCGTTCAGAATTTCCCTGAAAAGCAGAGAAGGTGAAGCTGAACAGAAAAGGCAAGGTTGTTTTAAATCACCCAGTTTCCCAGGATGTTACACGTCTGCAGATATTTTTAAGTTTACCATAAACAGCTTCATCATCTTATGGCGCTTTTACACTAGTAAAGCGACTCAGCACGACTCGCCCCGATTTTGCGCTTCTCCACTAGGGGTGAAGGCGGGTGGAGGTGTGCCGAGTAGATACTTTTTCTGTATCTATTCTGCTGAGGTTCTAAGCGGCTGAGTCGGCCATGTATCTGACATCATCACACTACAGGCCACCGATTGGTCAGGGGGCCGTCAGACGTCTGAGTCAGGAGGCGAAATCAGTGAAGGAGCGACTTGCGGCTTTGACCAGCAATTGCAGCGCAAAAGTTTGTTTTGTGATCCAACTCTGAGGTGCAGATGTTCATAAACCTGGTGGCTGAGGAGAGAATTAAAAAGGGATGTAGACGGGCAATAAGGAACGACCAGATTTACCAGGAGCTCTGTCACTTCATAGCTGCTCCAGCTGACTTTTCAGCAGCGCCGAGTCAAACAAACAAACAAAAAAAAGCGTCACCGCTTGAAGCTTCTTTCATTTTCATTTTTTAACTTGATATCAAACACAAGCCACAGACCCAGCAGCACATTTATCATCTCCTCCAGGTTCTACATCTTTAGTGTTGTTGTCTTCTTCGTTTAGATCAGGGGTTCTTAACCTTTCTGACCTTGGGGCCCAATTTTTTCAGTACAGAGTGGCCCGGGGCCCATTAAATATAAACACTGTATAGCAGGGGTATTCAACTAAAACTTTAAGAGGTCCATTTAGAGAAAATTTATTCAAGCGAAGGTCCAGAACATCATAATATATATATGTATGTATATATATATATATATATATATATATATATATATAATATATATATATATATATATATATATATATATTCATTCAAGTAGCCTCATAGTTGTATCAACATCTGCATCTGCATCTATATTAAAAAAAAGTACATATTTGCCAATTAACATGTTTAACTTGAATTAAACATATTTTTTTCTCTTAAAAATAAAGTAGATTTTATTTTATTTTTCAAATGCTATCTTATTTTATTTCTCTACCAGCAGTTTGAATTTCCCCTTTTCTTTGTTAATTGTCTCAACACATTTTTATACTAAATTAATATAAACACATCTTAACAATTTAACAGTTTTGCAGTTTTTCTTTCTTCCCCTCTTATAATCTTATGCCCCCACTTTCTGTTGTTCAGTGAGAGAACTGAGCTCTAATTTCTCCTGTCAGGACTTTAAATCTGGGCTGGATGGTGTCAGGTTCTCATATGCATGTGGAGGTGCTCATTGATGAGCCTGAAACGATATTTAGTTTTAATTATGTTCACTGTGGAGAAAGCTGCTTCACAGCTGTATCTGGACCCAGACATGGGCAGGATGTTTTAAGATGGTCAGTTTATTTTTCTGTGACTTCAGTTCAGACTTGAGTGGATATGTTTGATGAAAAACTTTGTGTTTTGTTTCAGTGGCGTTTCACTTTCGCACTTTGAACGCCACGGTCTCTGAACGTATGAGACACTGGTTTTGTCCCAGTGGGAAGACTGAACAGGATGAATTTGTCCATTCCGGGTTGCATATTTAAAAATACAGCGAGGACAAAACTTAGTTTGATTTTACTTTAAGTTATTTACATTAATAAGTTGTCAGGACTCAGTGTGTCGGGTTTCATCGGAGCCTGATCAGCTGCGACGGGCACAGCCCGCACCGCAGCTCTCTGGTCGCGCTGCAGCAGTTACTTTCCGATGCTTTTTCGAAAGCCCGAACAGTCCAGTCCAGCAGACACGACAGCCCACGCATCTAAATCTACCACCTTTCACCACTAACGACGGAGCCACCGCCCGAGCGGCAGCCTCAGCCGACCTCCCCTGCCGCGGGGACGCGTCAGGATAAATGATCACGCCGCGCTCGCTCTGGGCGCAGACCCAAGTAATCGATCCCTAATCCTGGCGGATCTAAACCTACTCTGTGCAAAATTAAGTATTTTCTCTGTAAATACACACCATTTCTCTTACTATTACACGTACAGCTAGCTGAGTGTCTTCTTCTCCTCATTTGGTTGGGAGTTGCTATGCAGTCCCGCGGCCCTCGCGGCCCACACGTACAAAACTGAATTTTTTTGGCGGCCCACTAGATGGCGCTCGCGGCCCAAGTGTGGGCCGCGGCCCTATGGTTAAGAATCACTGGTTTAGATCACACAATGAAATACGTCACAGCAGCTTCGCTCCAAACCGCCTACTTCTCATCTGTGTGTCTAAAAACAAACGAGGGCAAGGCGAGTAGAGTCGCGCTGAGTAGGTACTAGTGTAAAAGCGCCATTAGTGACCTCAGTGATGCACTTTCCAACTTTTATAAGCCAAAATTCACAGGAGCTAATAATTCGGTAGTAATTTGATAATGAAATTCTGAGAGGAGTGAGAGTTATTTTTTCTTCTCTGTGGTATTCAGATAACTGAATAAAAAAAATAAAAAAAATAAATAATAATAATAATAATAATAATAATAATAATAATAATAATATGGACCAAAACAACACATGTAATCATGGAAAATGCAGTTACAGTAACGGGAGATCCAGCGTTTGAGAACCAGTTTTTTATGTTTGCGTTAAAACTTGTAAAACCATTTTTTTCCCTCCAAACTGTGTCAAAGATCATTTACTAGAAAACAGGAAATGCTTCAAAAACCCTGACTTGTACACACACGTCAAGGTGAGCTCCGTTTCCCACTTTTACATTAAAGACGCTACTGCAGCAACAGACCATAATAATACAGCCCAACACAATGTTCAGTCGGGTTCCGCGACTGAGGGTAAAGTGCTGTGACAGCTGCGAGTTGGTCAGGACTGAGGCGACAGGGCATCAATATAAAAGTTTTATCCAGGTGATAAAACTAGGACCAAAGCCAAATCTCTTTAACGTCGCAAATAAGTTTGCGCACTCTACCCGGTCGAACGCCTTTTCTGCATCCAGAGAGAGGAAACATGCAGGAGCCCCCCGGAGGGAGAGTACAGAATGTCAAAACAGACGACATAGGGCCAGATTTACTAAGATCCTAAATAAAGAGTACTAAATTGCGTGTGCACTGAAAAAGTTTGCACGTGCTGTTGTTGTGTGTTTTGCGGGTGATCAACTAAGATTGCGTGCGCAATTGATAACAGGTGCAAACCTCAGTATTTAAATGAGGTGTTGCGTGTCTTACGGTTTGCGGCGCAAACTTTGCGCCATGGAGAGTCTGGATGGAAAGCAGGATAGTCGCAAGCGCAAAATGAAATTTGACGAGTTGGAGTTAGAGATATTAGTGGAGGAGGCAAATTGTTGTGCCGTATTCAGCACCCCTGCCGTGAAAAGCACCCCCTCGTATATTCAATGATAAGTAGACCAAGAAAAAAACACACTGACACTTCAATATATTTATATATACACACTCACACAAACACATACTTAGGAGTTTATATTATATATATTTACAAATATTATGGAAGACAACACAGTAAGCAGGCTATTAATTAATGGCATCAATAACCATTTACCCGATTTTTGTTATCTGTGACTGTGATTGTGGGAAAGTATGACTATTGTGGAATCCATGAGCGCATTTAAACATGAATCATACAAAACTGGACACTAAACAGAACGTGACACGGAATGAGAATATCATTTTTGTCATTGTGTGTACGTTGTCATTTGTAGTACATTAAACATGGGCATTTAGTCCTTTTTGACATTTACTTGTGAATAAGAGATCTGTGGGTAATATATGTCCACGAGGGGGTGCTTTTCACGGCAGGGGTGCTGAATACGGCACAACACCTGCCGGGGTATGACACGCTAGAGCCAACTGCAACACTGAAACACTTTTTTCTCCATGAAAACACGTAATTTATTTATTATCACAAATGAAACAATGAATGTGCCTCCTGTGGCAACCTTTTTCTGAATAATACTCGATTTAACATTCAAATAAAATATTTCTCCTTTTGCATGTGGAGAATCCTCACAATAAATTGAGCCATCCCCACTAGTCGTCAAATCAGGCACCAACAAGCATCGGTGCGAAATGCTGGGCAGATTAGCACCTTCCTTTCGAACGTATTAAATACAGACGCAATCACAATCCCCGCAAAAACTTTCAGGCTTGGTAAATCTCATTGCGCGTGGTAAATGGACATATTTGCATTTTCCTCTCCCAGTATTTAAGCTTGCACATTGCTTTGCAGGAGTGTCAAGTTTTCACACGTTTTTACGCACGCAAACCTTTAGTAAATCAGGCCCATAGTATGTTAAGTATGACTGTCGTTTTTTGACAAAACCAGTTTGATCTTCCGATATGACTGATGGTAGTATGCTTTCCAATCTACGGGCCAAGACTTTGGACAAGATTTTGGTGTCAACATTTAATAAAGATATTGGTCTATAAGATGAGCACTCAGTCGGGTCTTTGTCCTTTTTGTGTGATACATGCCTCATAGAATGAAGTCGGGAGTTTGCCTTGTTTGAATGAGTCAGATAGAGCTGCACTTAGGTGAGATGAAAGAAGAGGGGAAATGCCTTGAAAAATTCTGCTGGAAACCCGTCGGGCCCAGGGGATTTACCGGATTGCAAGCAAAGGATAGCTGCAACAATCTCCTCTTTTGTTATCAGTTCCTCTAATTTCATTTTGTTATCAGTGGAAAGTGTAGGGATACTGGGGTCATTTAAAAAAAATAATTCATTGAATTAGTGTTAGAAAATTCAGAGGTGTAAAGTTTGGAATAATAGTCCCTGAATGTATTATTGATCTTTACATGATTCAAAGTGATAGTCCCATCTTCCATTTGAATTTTTGTTATGTGCCCCTTTGATTTAAGTCCCCTCAGTTGACTAGCCAACAATTTCTCTGATTTATCACCATGAATGTAAAACAAGCTCTTACTTCGCAACAGTTGACGTTCTATTTGGTACGTCGAAGCCAGGTTGAATTTGGTTTGGAGCTCAAAAGTATAATTTAAGTATACTTCAATAAAGTAAAATGTAATGAATACTGGTGTGAATGTGTAAACCTTTTAAGGGGTTCTAAATATCAGTGTAGAGCCCTGGTGGGGGGGCGCCTAATGCCTGTCATGTGGGGCCACGTGTGGATCAGGTGCATAGATTTACCTCGCAGTGTTTAAGCTTGATAGCCAGATACCAGTCGCAGTGCCTGGTGTTTATGCAATGCTGTAGTTTGGTGTGTACAGGACTGTCTCAGAAAATTAGAATATTGTGATAAAGTTCTTTATTTATCTTAAGATTAAGATTCCCAGAATATTCTAATTTTTTGAGATAGGATATTTGAGTTTTCTTACACTGTAAGCCATGATCAGCAATATCAAAATAATAAAAGGCTTGCAATATTTCAGTCGATTTGTAATGAATCCAGAATGTATGACATTTTTGTTTTTGTAATTGCATTACAGAAAATAACAATATTCAAATTTTCTGAGACAGTCCTGTAGTTTTGCCTCGTGGCTCCTGCCCCCGGACTAAAGGAACTAGTACTGGCAGTCTTAATGAGGTGTTTCCATTATTCTTCCCCTCACACTATTGGCCTAATTACATTGTTTATTACAATATTTACACCATTTTTGGACTGGAAACGTATTAACAGTGAATACTTTAGCCCTGTAGACAAAGCACGCTTTACTGTGATAAGATGCCCCATGTCCGCTTTGTCCACAACCCCCGAGGGTGGAACGGCTGGCATTTTACCTGCACCTTTGGAGGAACTATCAGAGGCAACAAAAATAATGAATTTAATGATAAATTTGGTTATACTGGATTACTCAAGTGTATACGGGGCTAAAGAACATAACCATGATCATTTTATCCAACACAGAAATTTAACAAAGCCGAGGCGGAGGCACATGGTGCCGGTTTTACTGAAGATGTGGGCTGAAATCATCTTATCAAAGCAAACATCTTGAACAGGAGCCACATTTCCTGTGACTGATCCTGAAAGAACGCGTTCATAATAAATGACTCATCTTCACATATTACTAAAGAAAAAACAAAAGCAAGCTTTAAAAGACAACTGAAACAACGTCAAATAGCCCTACGCCTGCAACAATTCTGCACATGTAGACATACAAATAGGATACTATCACACGCGCACACACACACACTTATAATTATGTTTATTTATTTTATATTTTATTATTATTATTATTATTACTTTTTAATCTCATTTTGTTATTGAGTTTATCATGCATTATTACTATTACTGTTAATGTTTTATTTGACTGTTAAGTGTACTTAAGCAGGGAATATCAGTATGGATCATATTGTTTCTGTGCTTGTAAATGTATATTGTTATGTCTGTTTGTTATGTGTGGACCCCAGGAAGAGTAGCTGATGTACTGCATCAGCTAATGGGGATCCTAATAAATTCATAAATTGCAGTGGTGAGACTGACACACTTGGTAATTTTTGGAAGCTTCCTAATAAAAATGTTTTTGGCCTTGATGCATAGCTTCACACATACTGCAACACTAAAATGTGGAGTGAAAGACGTTGTCCCTCACTAGTCCAAGACGCGAAAAACACATGGAAACGCACAACGAGCACACGAGCCCTGGAAATCTGCAAGAGTTTTTTTTTTTTTTTCCTTCCCTTGTCTGCATATATATTAATGGTTAATACCATATTATTGGTTAAACCACTTTAACCACGGTTCATATTTGAAACACATTTACAACTACAGCACGTCTCACCTTTATCAGTAATCTTTACATCAGTAATGTTGTGTGACATTGAATTTATAGTATGAATAAGGGGCCACGTTTCCTGTGATCGGTCCGGAGAACTATCACAGGAAACGAGCTCTCGTTGATCACACATGCACTCGGTGAGCCGCTGTGATTCCAGCTCGCAATTTCCAATAAAATCTGCACTACGTGGGCTTTGCATTTTGAACAGCTGAGAGAGTAACACAAAGGGGGACTCACTGCTGCCTCATCATGGGAATGTTAACGCAGTTGGCTGAGGCCACGGCTGCGAAGGGGACCCAGCGAGCCACGAGAGGAGGAGCTTTCTGCACAAGAGGAAAATCATCAGTCATCACATAAATCCCTCTAATCTCGTCCTCCTCGTAAGTGGGTCGTGATTTAAGATTCTTTTGTTGTCCAAGTGCCTTTCACAAGATGATGATTAGGCTTTCAAATCTGGCTGATGTGCTTCTCTTAAAGTTCATTGCTAACGATACAAGGTCGGCCTTTTAAAAAGAAAAGTCTGAACCTGTACCTTTGTGTAGAGGTTGAGTCCGACGGCCGTGGCCAGGGCTGTGCTGGTTGCTGTGGCGTAGGCCACTCCAATCTGCCTGAGAAACACCAGAAATGCAGAACAGAAGCAGTTTTAAGATGGTTGTTTATTACAACGGGGCGTATTAAGAATTACACTAAAGCTGGAGCTGTGCAGATGCTTTTAAACATGTTTGCACACATTTATCTCGTTTATTAGTTTAGTTGTTTGTGAGGCATCTAAAGTCATCTGGTAAATGTCCAAAGTTTTGGTTACAACAGATAAACTAACAGATTTTAGTTGATGAGGTTAAGTCCTCATGAACTAACATCTGTTCCTCCTTTTTATCCATAAAATAAAATTGAATAAAATAAACACCTGGATTTAACAAAGCAAAAGGAAAGAAACTTAGACTGGAAAAAAACAATGTTTTTGATCCTAAGAGCGCTTCTCACTCCTTAAAACACCTTTATCCGAAGACAAGTCCTCTGAAAACATCAACCTCCAACGATGTTGCTCTGTTGAGGAAACTTTATTGTAAAATATAGTTGAAAGATCGCATTGTGAGCTCATTTAAAAGTCTGGTGAAATCTAATGAGACAAAACCAGCAGCAGAAGTCACAGTTAGATTTAAAAGTGAGGGTACTGTAATAAGAAGACGAGATATTGGAAGTAAAAAGCTGCGTAACCTTAAAATCACTTATCAGTGAGACTAATCGAGGAGAAAAAAGGCTGTAATTTGTTTGGCAGCAAAAAGTTTGGACTCTGGAGCAATGAGAAAAAGGTCATGTGGTCCAATGAATCCAGATTTACCCTGTTCAACAGGGTACGAGGAACAACGGGTGATACAATGCAATCAAATCAAACTTTATTTATAAAGCACTTTTCGTACAACAGTAGCACAAAGTGCTTTATATAATAAAATCAAGATATAAAAACTCACACACTCATGGTTAAAAACACACATCAGGTCATTTTCACACATATGCTCGCATTGATACCCACACAGCACACACACAAAAAAAATCATAAACATCATAAATATTTAGCTTGACGGTGCGGTGAGGAACGATATCTTGGGGATCTACACGAGCCCACCAACGACCAATGAGGGCGTCACCACGGGGGAACCGTCCAGATCAGGACCCCCAGCCACCCCGAACAGCAACGAGCCCACAGGCCAAGTAGGAAGATCCCAAAAAAAGTAAAAACAACCTTAAAATAAACCTAAGAGTAAAATAAAAGTTAACATGAAAAAATAAGTAACAATCAAATAATTGAAAAATAAATATCTAAAATAATGAAAACTAAATAAAATAAACTAAACCAAACTAACAAATTAAATAAAAATCAGCTTTGAGCTAAAACTGAAAAAGAAGGTCTTGAGCCTCTTTTTAAAAATACATATGATATATATCCGCGAGGCCGAGGCAGCAGACAGGAGGAGGGCAGAGGATCAATCAGGAGCAACGACACTAGACAGGTCCGGCACATCACCGGCTATACATCCAATAACTCCTCGGCCGCTGAGGGCGACTCTTCTTTAGCTGAGAGCTGAATATCTTCTTCACTCGCTTTGAGGTGACACAAACATCTGCCTCGCCAACATCTGCCTCACGGTACAGGAATGTGAGGGGAGGCGGGTGCTGAAGAAGGTGAACCCGGAGGCTGCAGGACCCGACGGTATGGTCCCTCCCTGCCTTAAGTCCTCCACCATTGTCCCACCCCCAGAAAAACCCTGCATCAATACCCTAAACCCGTGGTTCCCAACCTTTTTTCCTTGGAGCCCCCCCTACTTGTGTCTAAGACCAGCCGGGCCTGACCCGTACGTACTAGCAGCAAAAGAGTAAAGTGATTCGTTACAAATCTTTAATTGAAAAAAATTAATATTAATTATGTTTTTTTGATACATTTCTCTTTGGTTTACCCTGTACAGATACGACTTTTTTTTTTCTCACCTTCATTTTGTGTCACCAATGTATAAAATATGAACAAAAACATAAAATAATTTCTGAAAAATGTGTCTTTTAATATGAGAGCAACATTTCTTCTTCAACAACCTGTCAGAGTAGTAGTATGAATAAATAAAATACTACGTGGGTTTATACAGACTTGGATTACAGTATTCCATTAGGTGTGTTATTATGATTTTTTTATTTATTTAACGTGCGCAAATATAATTTTTACAACTGCATATCTTCAAAGCAGACAAAGATTCGCGCCCCCCCCAGAGATCTCTGGCGCCCCCCCAAGGGGGGGCCCGGACCCCAGGTTGGGAGACAGTGCCCTAAACGACCACTGCCCAGTGGCGCCTACACGTGTCATCATGAAGTGCTTTGAGAAACTGGTGCGGAGTCACATCATCTCCTGCCTGCCATCTGATCTGGACCCCTCTCAGTTTGCTGACAAAGCAAGAGATCCTCGGAGGATGCCGTTTCCTCAGCACCTCACACCACGCTGCCCCCCCAGGAACGGCAAGGGAGCCATGTGGGAATGCTCTTCGTGGACTTCAGCTCAGCATTTAACACCATCCTCCCACAACGACTGGTGTCCAAGCTGGCGGACCTCGGGCTTCCAGCACCCAACCAGCTGGATACTGGACTTCCCATCAGGCCGCTCCCAGAGGGTCAGGTTGCCGTCAGCCTGAGCCCCGGCTTGTGTACTGAGCCCGCTCCTCTACATGCACGACTGTGTCTCCACCCACCTCAACAACAAGTATGTATAGTTTGCAGATGACACGACGGCAGTCAGACTCATCTCTGGAGAGGCGGGGGAGGTTGCATGCAGGGAGGAGCTGGTTGTTGACTACAGGAAAAATCTGTCATCCAACCACGCTCCCTCGGCGGGGCCTGTGTGGGGAGGGTTTCAGTGTTCAGCTCTCTGGGCGTGAGGTTGGAGGACGACCTGACGTGGAGCGCCATCACCAAGGAGCTGCAGAGACGGGACTTTCTGAGGATCCTCGAGAAGAACAGTCTCCCCCAAAAACCTGCTCCTCGCCCTCCATCCCTGCTCCATAGAGAGTACAGGCTCCATAGGGCTGTCAGTGAAATCACTGTGAACTTTACTACAAATGATTGCGGAGGTGCAAATGAACACACATCCTGATGATGTTGAAGGAAATAAAGAAGAAGATTCTCATCAGACTGAAGAGTAAAACCAGTCCAGAGGCCTCATTTATAAAGCTTGCTTGCGCACAAAACAGGGCTTGAAAGATGCGCAAGCCACCTTCTACGCAAAGGTTGGGATTTAAAAAGAAAAAACTAACCGAAAAATGTTCGTATCCCTACGCCAACCCTGACCCTCCCGTCATGGGCGTGGTAGTGGGGGGAAAAGTGGACCTGACTACCCAGGGCCCGAGTAGAGAGAGGGGCCCATGAAAATCCTGATTTTTTTTTTGTGATGTTTTTATTTTGAATGAATTGGGCCCTCCAATTAATTGGTATCATAATTTAGTTCAAATATATTGATAACATCAAATGAGAGAATGAACTTAATGTCACAGTTCTCCCAACATATTAGACATTCTGGGGCCCCCCTCTTGGAGATGCAAAATGGTTTAGTCCGCCCAACAGCGACCGGCAACAGGTCAGACAGTGCGCCCAGATCAGAGACCTGTGTGCAGGACATCATGCTGCCCAAAAAACATAAATCGGGCTAACAGAAAAAGAAAAAGAGGAAACAAAAAGAAAGACGGCAGAACGAGGGGAGCCAGCTGCTGATTGCTTTCTTTCCCAAAGGTGAACCAACTTAGCTTGTCATCATGCAAAGTCCTGTCACAGTTGCAGGGGGTGAACGGGCTTTCAGCAAGTTGAAGCTGGTTAGAAAACTACCTGAGATCAACAATGGGCCAGGATAGACTGAACAGCCTTGCCATTCTGTCGATTGAAAGCCAATTAGCCAAACAATTGGACTTTACAGATCTTATTAATGACTTTGCAAACAAAAAGACCCGTCAGTGGGTATTTAGTGGGATGTAAATTACATCTTTACATGTCATGTCAGCAAGCCTTTATTTCTTTTTCTGCAAGATGAAAAACAATTTGACAGTTGACATTTTGTACTATTGCAGGCTCTATTGATAAGATGACATAGGCCTTTGATGTAAAAAGCAGAAACCAGTCACAACTTATTTTTTTCACATTGAAACGTAATATTTTTCTGTTCATTTCTACTGTACCTTCTCATTACAAAAGGAATGTAGCTTATTTGATCATCAAAATTTGCACGAGTGTCATGGATCAAAATGTTAGTACACAAACCAGATGTAGCCTAATGTTTTAGGTATTTGAGCACAATTAGGCCAAATGCATCAATTCAGAACCACTCATCAATATAATCTGATCTGATTGTAGTTGATTGTAGTAGATTGTATAAATACAACCCCCCCCCCCTTTTTTTCTCTCATGCGCCTCGCGGGCATGGATAGGGGCCCACTGACATTGAGAGTGTACAGGGCCCAGAATTTGGTGCTACACCCCTGCCTCCCGTAGGAACAGTCTTAAGACATGGGGAACTGGCGATGCAGACGGTGAGGTGGTGAAATGAAGCCAGATTCAAGTCATACTGTTAATGTCAGATCACATATCATCATATAATATAATAGCGCTGATCGTGTCCCTCTGTGTTTGAAGCACAGCGTCAGTCAGGACTCTGGTGCTGCTGCTGCTGCAGCTGCGGTACCTCTTGGCCTGCACCTTCAAATCACACCACTTCTTTTTTTTTTCTGCACCATCTGTCCGTGGCACTCACGGCGCTTAGCGCAGCAACGGCATGCTGCCACTCACTCGCTTTATTTTATACTATTTATACTTTTACTGTGACCACCAAATAATGTGGTTTTCCTGGCCTCCACCTCATCCACAACATCTCGATCTCAGTCTCCGTGAAATTTAGTGGCACGGTTGCTCGACACGTCTCATTCATCCTGACGCGCAGCAGAAACAGACTGCAGGAAGCCGCTGCGCATGCTCAGCAGGCTTATTTATATGCAAATACAGTCATCGTGTAGTTTGCATTGCCCATTTATGGTATGAAGTGGGCGTGTAGAGGGCGGGATATGAGGCGAATTCACCTGCGCAACCTTCCAGCTGGACTGTGATTTATAAAGCGAACATTGCGTGCAAGTGTGCGTGCGCACGGTTTTTTTTGCGCCCGCCATTTTCGGCTTTTGGGTTACGTGCACTTTTAGTATGAATCCTACACACTCTTTTATAAATGAGGCCCCTGGACTTTAAAGAATCCCTAATCGGACCAACTGTGTGCAGGTCGTGTTATTGTGCTGAGGCTGGGTTTACCCTACTAAAGGACCTGGTGACAACCAGGTGATCTTATGTCTTCATATACAAAACTGTAGAACTGGGGACATGTGTGTGTGTGTGTGTTTGTTCGTTTTTAGATCTTTTTTTTTTTACTTTTGCAGGATCTTACTTTGGAGTGATGGGGGAGGCAGCGTTGCGGTTGGTGTAGTTGACCAGCGCGTTGAAGGACTGATTGACCCACTGCCAGAACACCACCGCTGGAACTGTCCTGGAAACAGACCGTGACAAAACCTCTGACGCTTCCTCTGTTAAGCGGGACGATGTGATTGAAAAGTGGTGACCGCTCCTCCCTACCTGTAGAACTGCAGCATGAAGCCGGTGATGGCCATGCCTCCCGGGACCTGGAACGACATCCGGCCAATCAGGTTCATGCGGTCTCCCGTGTCGGGGTGGAAGGCCGAGTCGTACAGCTTCTTTGCGTAGTGGAGCTGGTCCTCTGTGGTTCCCGGAGGCAAAGATCCTGCCCTGCAGACGACCACCAAGGCCAAAAACACAGAATAAATACACGGATGCACACATCCAGGCCGTCAGCTGCCTTCGGAAACATCCCGTCAACGTCTGTTTTGTGTCGACTTTTGCACTTGATGGGATTAGAATAGAGATTCTTGGATGAAAACTCCCATTTCAAGATCAGCCATCCTTATTTTCAAGTGATTAAACGAGCAGGAAGTCCTCAGATTTAGAGCTCCAGGTGTAATCGTGCTCGTCTTTTCTCACCTGCAGCTTTCTACTAAAGCTTTGGCTTCATCCAGCCGCGAGTCAGGTAAGAGCGCCGTTCTGCTGTCGGTGATGTTGAAGAAGTGCTTCAGTCTGCCCATGAAGGTCGACTGGTCCCATCGTGGCGCGTCGATGTCAAACGACCTCAAAGCCATCGTGTTGGTTAGAAGGCAGCGTGATGCATTCAAAGGTCACCGTGATTCCTCTGCAGGTCCCTCGGCGGCTGCGGGCAAAACCTGCAGAAACACGGACGAATACTATAACTCGCTGAATGTCCTGTGAATAATAAAGACTTCATGAAGACAGGCGTCAGATGTTCCAGGTTAATCATTGATAGTTAACGGGGGATCTGCAGGCGCTGTCCTGCTCTGGTTTAAGCTGATGTATAATGATTTTTTCTTTCTGGGTCAGAAAGAGCCGGACTACTAAACCTTTGAACTTGCCATGGACAAAAGTGTGAGTATGAGTGTAGAGACGCAACGATCAGAGGACAGACAGAAGAAGGGATCCACTCCCTCCCATCTGTTCAGAAGTTTACTGCAGACCTTTCATTTGTGAGACAAACACGTGAAATGTTGACTTTTTTAGATATTCAAATGCTGTATACCACCTTTCTTTTTTTTTCTTGTACATCCCACATTACTAAAAAAACCTGCTCATGGATTATCACAGTTGAAAGAAAACTAAATCATTGTGTCCCAGTAGTCATTGTCTGTGTTTTTACAGCGCCGTTTTGTTCATTTGTTGTTTGTTTTGTCTGTTCGGTGACCACAGATGCAAATGAGCTGCTGGTTAACTGGGGCAATTATAACAATTGTGCTCCACCCCTGTTAAATAAATACCGAAATCAAATCACTGAGCAATAAACACAGTGATGCTTTAGTATTGCAGTTTTCATCAACAAGCCGCACATGTCAACGGCTTCTTTATTCTTTAACAATATTTAATTAAAACTCTTTCTCTGTGAAAGATTCTGTAGTAACCCTTGTAGTGATTTTTCTATCTTTGAACATGAGGAAATCTAATTCATTTTTGTTGCACATTTATAAAAGGAAAGTACCCATTTTTACACAAAATTAAAGCGTGGTTCTTCCACACCCTGTTGAGACGCCATTATTCTGAATATCTAGGACAAGTTTCAGTTGTACAGCTCCGGCTCTCGACAGCTGACCCACGGGGCTTCTGGACGCTGCTGTTTCCCAGCATACTCTCACGTCACTGCACAAACTCAAACTCTGGTTTCTTCCTGAACATCTCCAGAAACAAACAAGTACCTCCTGGTAAATACTTCTACAGGTGGTCCGTTTGGTTTTCTGCAGCTGCAGTGTTGCAGAAATCAAACCCTGCTCTGCTGCACACCTTATGTTATGAACTTTCTGAATTCACTGTTTATTTTAGGTGAAATGTAAATATAGGACATATTAGGAAAGATTGGGTTATCAGTGGTTTCTGGAGGCTCAGCCTGGCTAGAACTGGATTGTTTCCAGGGCTGTTTGCTCAGAAACTAGGTTAAAGGCCTGCAGACACGGGTGAGGAACACGGAGCGCAGGCCGAAAGCCAATGTGGGCTCTGCTAGGACACATTCATACGGATAAACTTAAACAAAGGAGACAGAATGACATTTATAACTGCAACTGAAGGACACAGTCTTAACCTACTGCAGTATCCTGTTTCGTTGTTGAAATACTCAGATGAGCTTACAATGACTTTAAAGACAAAAAATAGCAAATCCTTGTTTAAAAAGCTGACCTCTACTGAAAATCAACAATTAACCTATTATAAAAGGAAAAGGACTATCTGAACAAGGGCTGTGCGATTAATCGATTTTAAATCTAAATCGGATTTATTAATCAAGACGATGTTAAAAAAAGGAAAATCAGAAAATCGATTTTTTACTTTGTTTGGTCAAGAAGATTGTAAATGTTGTCACTTTACTAAACTCAAGGAGGATTTACAGTATCTTTCAGTTGCACTTCATTCCCAATAGGGAAATTTGTTTATTTTTCTAAATAAAGATAAAATATTTGAAACAATTTATTCCATTGTCTTTTGTAGTTTTACCAAAAAAATCGAAATCGAAAATCGGGTTTACAGGGAAAAAAATCTGGATTTTTTTTTTGTCCAAAATCGCCCAGCCCTAATCTCAACCAATCATTTCCAGTAGCAGCCGTGGCGTAGTAGGTAGAGTCAGTTCTCTGGAAGGTTTCCCTCCAGTCCCACTCTCTGACCATCCCAGTGTTTACTTCCACCTGTCTGCATAGATGTCTCAGCTGGATATTTGCTGACCCGTGGTCCTCCCTCTGGCCACCTCAGGTTCTGCTGTTTACACCTGTTTATATATTCGCCTCTGTTGTCCATCAACTAACCATGTATCACTCATACATAGAACTCTTAGTTCTCCAGCTAAAAGATCATTAATATTAAATATAGCTTCCCTTTTGTACCATTGACATATCTGTGCTTCTCCTTTCTATGTTCTTCATTCTCTCTTTCCTATCCCCCCTTTTCCTGCTCTGTCCAACTGGTCTCCGGTAGGACGGTCCCCCCTTAAGATCCAGGTCCTGGTCCAGGTTTCTTCTCTCCTAAAGGGGAGTTTTTCTTGCCACTGTTCGGCTTAAGGTTTTTCTCCCACTAGGGGAGTTTTAACCTGCCAGTGTTTATGTTATAATTGCTCGGGGGTTTATGTTCTGGGTCTCTGGAAAGCACCTATAGAGACAACTAGTATTGATGCTAATAGATGCTAAATAAATGAAATTTAATTTCATTTTCTTCCAATTATTTTGATTATTTAAACAAAAAATATATATACATACTTGAGATGCTCAGTTCAGTTGAATTCAAAATACTTTATTAAGCCCTGAAGGGGAATTAATGAATTAATAGATGTGTTTATTTGCTTTCTTTTTTAGCATTTAACTCATCACACAATTAAATAAAAAAGTTATCTGTAGAGTACTTGAACATAACAAGATGGCTTCTCCCTAAATAGTACTAAATGTTCAATGATGGGTCATTTACAGCTTTTGGAAACTAAGAATGAGTGTGGCCTTTATTCGTAACGTGCCTTTTTTCTTCTCTATTTTCCTGTCCCCTCATCCTCATCCCCTTGAGGTTGATGGCCGTTCTCTGGGTCTGGTTTTATTGGGAGATCTTTGTTTTTCTTCCCACAGTTGCCAGGTGTTTGCTCAAATAGAATTGTTGTGTTTCTTTGTGTCAAAGTCCAAGTGCCTGGACATTGCAGTGGCGAGCTTTAGAGGGACTACACATTAGCACGATCATATTAACAGAATACTACATTTCAATTAACATTGATAAAGCAGAATAGCAAGCATAGATCTTAATATAATGTCATTTGAACTTACCGTAACTTTGTTGAAGTTGTGTTTTATTAAACTGATCAATTCATTTCTGTGCATTTAGTATTTACATCTAAGAACTGGAGAACTGCAAAACTGCAACCAACAATCACTTCTTTAATGAATCTGTTGATTATTCTGATATTTCGGTCAGACAGAAACCACAGATACGTAATTTACTACTAAATAGTGACAACATTCCCTTTGAAAAAAGTGATTCAAGAAATAGATGAATTGTCACGTTTGTCTGACCTTAACAGTTCAAGCGAAACCAGAAGAAAGAATCAAGTGTATATCTCTAATAAAAGGTCTATAGGAGCCTTATTAATCTGGTCATATTTATAAATCGATAGAAAATAAACAAGTAAAGCATTAAATAACACTTCACTCAATCAGTGAAAAGAGCAATCTGATTATTACAAATTTTGTAAAAAATATATAAAAAATACATTAAGTTTCTATTTTAATTATCGCTGTATTAACGTATTAATGAGCTGGGACGCTCCAGCAGACCCCTATGACTCTGTTATTACTAAAATAAGTACAACTCAGTTTAATGCCAACAGCTGCAGCTGACAATCATTGTCAGTATGTATTAAACAATTGATTGATTAATAATCCAAGAGTGAACCAATCAGTGTAGAAATATGCTAAACGTTAGAGAACAGAAGCCAAAAAGAAAAGAAAAGAAAATCCCTCTATTGACAGAAAACCACCACGTGACCTTCATTGTTTCTTGATAGAAGTATAACAACTTTTGATTGCAAAGATCCTTCTTAGTAGCTACAGTTGTGCCTTGGTGTAGTGGAACAGAAGTAAACAATAATATGCATATAGAAATGTAGTAAAGCACCAAACTGTAGTGTTCAATAGGAGCTGGAGCTTTTACAGACTTAAGTGACTCCTGGCAGACTGATCTGCAGGCCAGACCACGTCCAGGACATCCAGTACGCCTGGACAAGTTTACTCTGCACAACCATATGCTCATGCATGCAGGAAACTAGTTAAATTGGAGACACGCGGTTTGTAAAACGTGTATAAAGTGGTTGGGTTGGAGTCCGGAGGTGAAGTCCACTTTGAAAACAGCTGTAAACGTGGTCACACGGAGCTCACAGTGATGCAATTTAGAGATCCGGTTACCAGCAGAGTCGGACCGGTGGAGGAGGAGGATCACGACCGAGCTGAGCACGGACCGACACCGACACCGACTGGAAACCTACCTGACAGACGATCAGCACAGGTTCAGGTGGACAGACCTGCAGGTGACTGCGCTGCTGGCGCTGGGGGAGAGCTGACCACGTGGCCGCCCGTCAGCCAATCACAGCCCGGGGCAGAGCTGACCACGTGACCGCCCGTCAGCCAATCACAGCCCGGGGCAGATCCCGGCGTGGTGACCGGTGAAAACCGAATCCGTCCCGTTATAATCGGTTATTCTAAAGCAAACACACGTGTAACTGCTGGGAGTTTGCAGCTATCCCCCCAGGGGAGCCCTGCTGGTGGGCTGACTACCTCTGTGGCAGCTTTGGCCTCCATTTCATGTACAAAAGAAGAAAAAAAAAGAGACTCACAAGTGTATGTGCTGTAACTCAAAACACATATGAGCAAGTATGGCCAACAAAATGAGAATGTGGTGGTATTTCTGTCTACTCATTAAACATCTAGCAGGTAGCTAACTAAACTCGTCCTCCATATTTGACTTGATGTTGCGTTCAACGTAAATCGTTGAAAACAAACCTGGCACAGTTTCCAATTATCCCATACAGCGTAGAAAAGAAGGCACGTAAACACATTTAAACTCCTCCACATAACTAAAATGAGGAAGAGCAGCTGTAAAAAAAAAAACAAACACAAAAAAACACTGATTTTAGACGAGACAGAAATCCAAAATGAGTCAATTGTAAATCTAAAGGTCATCTACGACGCTAAATCATCAGAGAAAATTCTCCTCATGGTCCCATGCACTCGAAATCGGCCTTTTCCTTTTATGCACCGCAAGCTTGGAATGAGCTACAACCAGTACTGGAGTTGAAGGGGGATGAGCGGGGATGGCATCCCCCCTGAAATAAAAACGATCCAAATCATCCTCCCTGTAAAACTGCCATCCCTCCTTTCCACCCCTTATGTCATTTCATCAATGAATGTGGTTTTACTGCTATTTCAACATTTAGAGTCATCACCAGAAAAATAACACCAGAAAAATAACTTATTTGACCATTTTCACCTGTTTCAGGTAAATTTTCACTTGAAATAAGTAGAAAAATCTGCCAGTGGGACAAGATTTATCTTCTCATTACAAGCAAAAAAATCTTGTTCCACTGGCAGATTTTTCTACTTAATTCAAGTGAAAATCTACTTGAAACAGGTGAAAATTGTTGTTTTTTCCAGTGATGAGTCTTGTTGTAAGTGTAATAAGATTTTTTTTACTAAAACGAGACATTTTAACTAGAAATAGGACAAATATTCTTATTTTGAGTTTTTGCAGTGATCCATTTTACTTATCCTGTGAAGGACAGAGTCATATTGATAAGTTCAGAAAACTGTTTTTTATTGTTGTGTTTTGATGTATTTGATGTAAGCCCAGTGGATATTTAAAGCTTACAGAAGGCTGTATTTAACTGCTGCTATGTCATTCCTGCAGTATTTCTGCAGGTGTTTTGGTCAGTGCTATTATTTGTAATATATTATATTATTTGTAATCAGCACAAATTATCTGTCCCCATATGATAAAATCCACCATCCCCCCTGATTTTTATTTTACAACTCGAGTACTGGCTACAACACATACTCAATTTGAAATATTTACCTTCTCTTAAAATAATTTTTCACAGAACAATGTCATTGTTTTTAATCAAGCGTCATTATTTGTCATGAATTCCTTTTTAGCTTTCTGATCCTTGTATGTTTTATGTTTGTTTGTTTCTTGTTTTGATATGTTTTTATTTTTTTTGTAAAGTTACTTGTCCTTGTATGTATTTTCTTTTATATGAAACTGAATTTATTTTTCTGCTGCCATCTTGACCAGGACTCCCTGGCAGAAGAGATATTGTATCTCAATGGGACTTTCCTGGATAAATAAAGAATAGAATAGAAGAATAGAATACTTTATTGTCAATGTACCTGGGTACAGTGAGATGAAAGCAGCATCACCTCTCCAGTGCAAGACAAATAAGAACAATAGTGCAAACAATAAGAAATATAAGAATATAAGAAATGTAAATAATATAAAAAAAATATAAAAAAGGTTAAGGTGGATTTGAGTAGTGAAGACCTGAGATTCTATTTACAGATGATAGTATATACACATGTAGTGGAATATTGCACAGATAGTCCGGGAGAAGTATTGCACGGTAAAAAAAACGGTAACGAAGACATTCACGTTTTATTCAGGGCGGTTATGGCTTTGGGGAAAACATTTAAAGGATAAATAAAAAATAAAAATAAAGAACCTTAGAATGTTACATAAAACAACTAAAACGAGCTATTAACCTGTTACAATTACAAAGTAGGAACTGTCACACATGCACAAATGCAAATAATTCGTGGCCAACACTGCTGAGATGAAGTACGGGCTTCCCTGAACGCACCACGAGTGCTGACGTCACCGCCCTAGTAACCGTCGGCAGCGTCTCCAGGAGAGAAGGAACAAGATGGTGAGTTTAATTTATCTAACTCTGTATCCGTGACGCGTCAGCATCATGCCTCCCCTGTTCAAATACCGGTCTTTACTAGCACTCACTCCCCCTTCCTCTAGTACAACCACCCCTGCCGTTTAGACCTGACTTTTCTGTATAAAAGCGTTTCCAGTGATCAGGGATTAGCTTAGCCGCTAGCTGCAGCTGCGTGGCGGAACCAGCACTCATGGACCTGCTGCTGCAGGATCAAGAACAAAACTGAGGAGGCGACGTAACTGCTTGATCTGCTGTCTGGTTGGATCAGTGGTTCATGCCCCAGAGGCGGCAGGGCTGCACATCCTCGGCCTGCAGGCCGGTCCAGGTGGAGGAGCTGGGTCTGCAGCAGGACTGGTCCTGGTCCTGGTCCAGGTGCTGGTCCAGATCCTGGTCCAGGACAGCGGGCTCCAGGGCACAGTGGGGTTACAGACTCACAGACTGGAACCCAAAACACACAACCAGAAAACAAAAACAACAATGTGAGCAGAGGTGTCTTCAGTATTCACATTCATTACTCAGGTAGAAGTATAGATACTAGAGTTTAAAAATACTCCTGTAGAAGTTGAAGTATCAACTGAAGTTTTTTACTCAAGTAAAAGTATAAAAGTCACCACCACCCCCACCCTGATGATGATGATTGATCTGTATTTTATTTAGTTTTTTTTTTGTGTCATACAAAAATATTATGTATGGAAAAAGACTATTATGGTTATCGGTTTTCAACTACGTCATTTTTTATTTTCTAGTGGTCTGTCTAAATGACTTGGTAGTAACTGCCATCTCTAATGTAAATTTGCTTTTCTTGAGAATTTGCACCCAAAACTAACCAGAGGAACTTTGACTATAACATTTATGGGTTCATATTCCCAGGAATCATAGGTTATTTTGGGAGATGTTGCATATAAAATAATGTCATACATAATTTGAATGTGATTAAGGTTCTTTAGGTATCGCTTTACTGATGTGAAACATTCATGTTATCCAGTTATGCTTAAAATCCCCCCTTTACCTCAATAAGCAAAAATAAAAACTGCTTAATGGGGTTTGTTCAATAGGATCCAGAGGGTGGGTGGGTAATTTCTAGGGTTATGATTTTATTTTTATTTATTTATATATTTATTTATTTTTTGCCCTTAATTTATGTGTTAATTTTGCATTGTTATACTTAATTATATGGGCATTACTTTTTTTTTTTTTTGTATTTGCTTTTTGTTATTACAATTATCTATTCATTTGTTGTTGTTATGTATCAGTGTTTTTTTTTTGTTAAAATATCATATATATGCCCCATGTTACTATGTTAGAAAACGGAAAAAAGAAATAAAAATTTGATCACAAAAAAAAGTAAAAGTATAAAAGTACTGGTTTCAAAACTACTTAAAGTATAAAAGTAAAAGAAATGTAAGGGGGAAAAAAGCCATTAAGGACAAAAGCCATTGAAAATGAATGCATCTTATAATGCAAATATATTAAAGAACCCTATATGTGTACTATTGAGCATTAACATGTGTTTCAGAGAGCAGGAGATATGATGACTAGTTGCCTATAAGTATTGTAATGGTGCAAAAAGTCAAACTTCAGAGGCATGTTATCATTTATCCTAACCTTTATTGGAATGTACATCCAAGTTTAGTTGCAGGAATCTGAGGGAACGGATGTAAGAACAAAACTGGACAAGAACATCTGAAACAACCACAACCAAATTCACTCTATCTGGATGGAGCAATTTAACTGGATAGTTTTTTTTAAAGGCCGAAATGAAATAGAATAACGAGGCTGTTTTTAAAATGTAAGGAGTAAAAAGTACAGATAATTGCGTGAAAATGTAAGGAGTAAAAGTAAAAAGTCGTCTGAAAAATAATTACTCCAGTGAAGTATAGATAACCAAAATTTCTACTTAAGTAAGGTAACAAAGTATTTGTACTTGGTTACTTGACACCTCTGAATGTGACCATAGGCCATGCTGAAATCCACTTTAACGTGTTGCATCACCAGCTGTGTATCTTTGCATCATGCAGTGTATCCTGCATCCCCTTATGGCTGTTCACTGTTGCATTTGGTTTATAGCTTAACTTTGCTTAGCTTTGGTGGTTGTGTATCATTCATATTAATAAGTGTGCACATGTTTTGTTGTCAAATCTTTTTGTGTCTTTTGTGATCATTTAATGAGATTTTGCATTTGTTGTGGTTGTTGTCGTGTTCAAACTGTGGTTGCTGGTAGAGATGAATGTGACTGAAGTATGTGTGTTATCAAGTAGTTGATCGTGTTAAGATCTTTTCTCTTCTGTGTGTGTTCTTTAATAGGGCACATTTATTTCTGATCAGATAATTCAGGTAATCAGTGAAATAACTCATAGAGTATTTGATTAGTAAAATGATCAATAGTTCCAGCCCATGTGAAATTCTGTTTGCCACTGAGCATTAAGGCTTAATAACTCAATTTTGGTCTCATCTGTTCTGCGGAAACCGTTTCAGAAGTCTTTTTGTCCAGATGCAGCTTTGTGAACCCCAGTTTGTGCTTCCATGTTCTTTTTCACATATCAATTTTTTTTTACTAACTTTGTGTTTCTTTCTGGGTTACATATTAGATTTATGGGATAACACCAAGGGACCCATAACTCTTTTGGCCCCTAGAATTTGCCCCTGGTTGAGTAATCTTCCCGTTTCCATGGCAACCTGACCCCATATGGATGGTTTTACTGCTTTTTTTTGCAGGGATTGCTGTCCATCCTACGTAAGCTAAAGAGCACGCCGGACCAGGAGGTCAGGATACTGCTGCTGGGTCTGGACAATGGTGGGAAAACCACTCTGCTCAAACAGCTGGCATCTGAGGACATCAGCCACATCACCCCGACTCAGGTAAGTGCTCTCACATCACCAGGGAGGTCACACTGATGCTGCACTCCACTGACAGCTGACCTTGCTTTTGTGTATTGTATATTATATTTGTGTAAAAGTTAGCACCCCTTATTTTCATCATATGATTTTCTTTAGTGTAAAAGCATATTAAAAATCACCTTTTCATTGTGGGTCTTTAGTATAATGCAAATACTACCTTATACGAACTACAAACACATTTGTTTTATACCATGCCATTATTTAACAAAATTAGGGAAATTAAATCATTCTGACAGCACAAAGTACCTCCATGATTCAGTGGCGTGTAGCGCCACCGTAAGCAGAAATAACTTGTGGTAGTTATGTCCTGTATGAATTTATCAGCCTCTCACATCACTGTGGAGGAATGAATGACCTTGAGTCTTATTATTTTCAGCCATGTATATGTAGATTGGCTCATATGCTTCAGTGGAAACGATTCCTCGCTAAACTTGATTACAAAAAGAAAAATCGTCAATGCAAATTGAATATTTCTTCATGGTCACTGTGTTTGATGCGGATGATTTATGGAGGGGCTAGACAACTTTTCTTTTGTGTGGATTGAAAAATGGAGCTAGGCAACATGAGAAGCCAGAAAAAAAAAAAGCAAATTCAGTTTATTTCAATCCCAGAGATGAGAGTGAATACTGCTCTCTTCTTTTGTAACACAGACCATTTGTGCTCAGTCTTGTTCTCCACATGTTAGGCCTTGCCTTCGATGGCACTACCTGGTCCCATGCAGTGCAGCTAGGACATTGAATGTGCTATAAAACTAAAACATTACCTGCAACAGTGCTGCCGGTAGTCGCCACATACAGGAAGTGGTGAATTGTCTTAATGTAGTTCCTTGTATGTACATGTTTATAGGACTGTTGTGTTGGTGTACAAGTATCAACATGTAAATAAAAACATCTAGCATGTCATGAAGAGTTTATAAAGTGGTTGCTAGTAGAGATGAATGTGACTGAAGTATGTGTGTTATCAAGTAGTTGATCGTGTTAAGATCTTTTCTCTTCTGTATGTGCTCTTTAATAAGGCACATTTATTTCTGATCTGATAATTGAGGTAATCAGTGAAATAACTCATAGTATTTGATTAGTAAAATGATCAATAGTTCCACCCTATGTGAAATTCTGTTTGCTACTCGGCATTAAGCTTTAATAACTCAATTTTGCTCTAATCTGTTCTGCGGAAACCGTTTCAGAAGTCTTTTTGTCCAGATGCAGCTTTGTGAACCTCAGTTTGTGCTTCCATGTTCTTTTTAGACAGAGGAGGCTTTCTGTGTGCTGCATGTCCTTCCAAACAAACCCTACTTGTTCTGTCCTTTTCTTATTGTGCTGTCAGGGACTGCAGCATTTAACATGTTCAGTGATTGACGGGGCTCTAACACGCTGAGCATTGCATGGTCTGACCGTGGCGTGAATTTGCTGGGACATCCGCTGCCGGGAAGATCAGAAACTGTCTTGAATGCTTCCCACTTGTGAATAATCTTTCTCAATTTGAATTGTTTAATTCTAAATATATTTTTAAATGCTTATATAACCCATTCCAGATTTCCCTCTTGGCATTATTTTAAAGGAAATAAATAAATAAATAAATACCTGAACGCTCCAGACCAGCAAACACCAAAATCTTGTTTTTGTAGAGGTCTGTACGACCTGATCACCAGTTCATCAAGGGCTGGTGATTAGCAGTAACTGGCCTCAACGTACCCTCTTAAATCCTATAACAGCAGTAAGAGGGTACTTGGTTTTTCCCACATGCTTGTTTTTATTCTTCTTTTTGGTTTTATTTTTGTTGAATAAATAATGGAAAAGTGAGAAGTTATATTCTGTTGTTCGTCCAAGGTTGTAGTTACTAAGGGAACAGATGATTGTTGTGGGTTTTACATAAAAACAGGAATAAAATAGGGGGAAGTAACTTTTGCACATTACTGTATATGTTGATCATGCATAACCAGTGGGAGGTTGTCTGATTCCCTCAGGGATTCAACATTAAGAGCGTGCAGTCTCAGGGGTTCAAACTGAATGTTTGGGACATTGGAGGTCAGCGGAAGATCAGGCCATACTGGAGAAACTACTTTGAAAACACTGATATACTGGTAAGAATATTGTTTTTTTGTCTTAATAAAAAAAAAGCCAGAAGATATAATTTTGTACAAGTAAATCTGTCACATCTCATTTCAGATTTACGTCATTGACAGCGCTGACAGAAAGAGGTTTGAGGAAACGGGTCAGGTGTGTATGAATATGCAAACTACTCTCAGGGAACACCCATTCACTTTGATTTTAAATGTTGTATTTAGTTGTTTTTATGTTGCATTATGGTATTTGTCAACTTAGGATCAATAATTAAAATTTTATCTGGATTTGTATGGATCAGGAATTTGAATCAGGGAATCGGAGTACTTGTGTTTTTATATCCAAGTTGAGTCAAGTGTAAAGGAAATACTCCGCCATGTCTACCAGTAGTCAGCTCCTCATCTGAAGTTCTGGCTTTAGTGAAAGCTGAAGCACTTGAATCAGCCCGGCTTGTGTCGGCGGACTCGGGCGTCTGATCAACACATGTGCGTCTTCCCTGCAGGAGCTGGCTGAGCTGCTGGACGAGGAGAAGCTGAGCGGCGTTCCTGTGCTGATCTTTGCAAACAAGCAGGACCTGCTGACGGCAGCTCCAGCCTCCGAGATCGCCGAGGGCCTCAATCTGCACACCATCCGGGATCGCATGTGGCAGATCCAGTCCTGCTCCGCCCTCACCGGCGAGGGGATCCAGGTAAGCGCGCGAGATCAGCTCCTCTTTTTGTCCCGTCTCATTTTGCTCGGCTTCATCCTTGTTTTCTTTTCTTCAGGAGGGCATGAATTGGGTCTGCAAGAGCGTCAACTCCAAGAAAAAGTAGCTTTGCGTCTAGTCTTCTACTACTCAGGAGGAGCAGCAACAGCAGCAGATACAAATACACACACATACTGACACACATCGCACCTCCTGAGCCTTAGTACGATGGGATTTACCTGTGAATGTACACACACTACTAATCCAACGTGGACTTTTTTAAACTCCCCCACCACCACTTGCATCGCTGATGTTTTCTAATCTTGGCACATCTTTCTGAGTCGGCCTCTATGAAGAGGAGGGGCATCTGCCTTGAAACGGAACCTGTCCCAGGAAACTGAAACCCCCCCTGCTACTCCGTGTCACTGTTCCTGTCCCGGCCGAGCGCTGCCACGACCCGCAGCCTCACGCATTCCCAGTAAGCTGCTGTCTTTCACAGGAATTCCAACATGTCTTTTAAGCTTTTTCACATGCTTTCCTGGAAACTGAATCCCTCACTTCCTCCTGCCCTCCATCTCCTTTCTATGTATCGATGCTTTCTTTTATCTTTTTTTTAATCATTCCACGATGGCTGTAAGTGCTTATCTTGCTAAGAGTCTGTTTGAAGTGAGGTATATTTTTGTAATTGCTTTATTTATGGTGCAGTAGAGTGCTGTTCTACTAAACAGCTGCTCGTGTGAGAATCAGTCCAACTCTTCCCTGCTAAAGAATAATACTGCAAGTTTTTGTGTATAAAAAACAAAGATTAAATTAAAAAGTAAGAGAATACATTTTTGGACCAACTGTAAATAGTGTACCCCTGTGTTTATATGTCATGGTATGCACATATTATAGAGTATTTGTCACCCTGCTGTACTTTATAGTCTATAACATTTGCATATCTAATATGTGCTAGCAGATTTCTAACAGAGGTCCATGTACTATATGTTCCAGTGCATTTCTACGTGCTCCCTGGGTTAGTGAGGAATTCACTGTTTCAGCATTTCCTTTTGATATTCTTGAATGTAATCTGAGATGCAGGTTAATGTATGTGAATAAAAACATAATTAAAGTGTTTGAAGAAATTTGCAGAAATGAGTTGTTTGCTGCCAAAACGCACAGCAACATTCTTGTCTCTGAGACGGGTCTGAGGTTCAGTGATCCTGAGGAGCAAAATGCTGCATGAGGAAAAACAGAATTTCAAATACAAGAGCTCCTAAACAGAAATGACCAATTGATCTTTCATGACCTTATCTGAGGGGTTAGAGTTTAACCAAGTCTGTGACGTAAAAAGTCATTCGGTGTCTTGCACCGTTAGCGTCTGTGGTTTAACCTGCAGCAATTTACGTCCTCAGAATATTTCAAATCAGCCACTAGGTGTCTCTTTACCTGTGTGTTTGCTTTAAGCTGATCCAGGCAACACTTAGCAAGCATTTCTTCAACAATTTGAGCCTTGTATCTCCCTCTTTTCACCAGTTTTCTTCATATTTAACCTCATTTAGGCCCATGCACCACCCAAACACAAGTCCTGTTTTACCAACTGGTAAAAGGAAGATGCAGAAGACAAGTTAAGGTGGAACAGGATGATCCACTGTGGCCCCTCAGGGGATAAAGCTGAAAGGAGACAATTTCATCCAATGCAGGGAGCTGTTTCTAAAGTAGAGACCAACAGGAGAATACATATTTATAAAGCATTATTTATTCACCTGGATCGTTACATTGAACACACACACACACACACACAATCCAGGCTGGAAATGATTGGCAGCGATGGCTTGATGAAACGCACCGGCAGCTCCGTCAGCAGCAGCGTCGGCTCCAGCGGCAGCATTATAGGTCTTCAACTGGGGATCGTGGCTGAAAGAAACGTCCTTTCATGTCTCGTCAAGTCTGCGTAATTTAAAGTGCCCCTCAAATTGTCAGCGTGTCACTCAAGGGCAATTCAAGCACAAGCCAGGCTGAAGCCAGGCCCCCACCGACATTTGCACGGGGGGCGAATCTGGGATATGAAAGGGGGCCCCTTGGGAGCCGATTTGAAGGGCTTGCAATGGTTCTGCTCTGGTGCATGGGCCCAAATTGGGTCCGTTATCAGGGTCCCACTTGGGCCGGCCGCATATGCAAACCCAAGTAAGCAGTTTACACGGTGGCCAATATGGATTCAGCCCGTTTACAGTGTATGTTAGACGGGTTGGCCGGGTTGTTGTAGCAGCAAATGCCTTCAGGGTCTGGTTAAACAGGAAATGCAGGCCCACTCTACTCATATCTGTCAGCGTGGGTTTTTGATTTACATAATCTCCAAAATAATTCAG
Organism: Cololabis saira; assembly: GCF_033807715.1. NCBI lineage: Eukaryota > Metazoa > Chordata > Actinopteri > Beloniformes > Belonidae > Cololabis > Cololabis saira. The sequence continues at coordinate 28,286,123 of NC_084605.1, read as the reverse complement.
CAAGTACCCGCATTACCAAAATCTGACACAAACATGCTGCATCCCTGCAAGGGTGCAGTTCTGGAGCTAAAGTTGCTATCTGAGCTGTTCAGGCAGGCGGTGCCGCGTCCACCTGTCCTGGCGGGAGCCTCGGGGCCGACGCAGAGCAGGAGAAGCTCCCCCTCGGCTGCAGCAACAAATATCTGGGAACAAAAACCCGTCCGCCTGCAAGAGCTGCTGTTTCACTCAAGACCACCTGCGTGTTTAAAGGGCGTGAGGGGTGACGGCATCTGTTTCACAACATCACAGTCCACCCAAAACTGGAATCTCACTGCATAAACTCAAGCTCTGTATTCAAGCATTAGCATAGGCAACTGTTATCAAATTCATTGAAAACCCAAGATTATTATAAGGAACAGTCTTTACTTGTGGCAGAATTACTAACCTCTAAATGTACTGAGGAACACGGACATCTGTAATCAGTTCTAATTGATTAGTTTTCACCCTGCTCTCATTTTAAAGCCTTCAGGAGAACATTTTGTCATGTATAAGCTTAATACCAGACACCGAACCACATCAAAACCATAAGAAACAGCCTGAAAGGTATTCAGAGGTGTTACATGTCTAACAGAATACTCCTGCTGGAGGAACAGAGCGCCGTGTGTTTTACTTTGTGTAAAATTGTGTGCGACTGATCCAGAGGGCCTCGGAGGCTTTCAAACAGCCTCTTCTTTTAGTCCGACAAAGATTCCCGTTGTTCAGTCTTTCTCTTCTCTCACAGACAGAATGTACAAGTTTGTTTCCGCGTTTCTGGCCCTGAGTTTCCTTTAACTTTAAAATGCAACTGACAAAGTGCTGCGGAAAGTATTAACTTCCAGGAGAGATGCTTTTCAAAAACTTGAACATGTTCAGCAACTTGCAAAATATGCTTATTTCCTTTCTTAGATGATATAAGATGAGATGGCATGAAGATAAGTAGCTTGATTTAAGTCAAGTGTTGTTAATGTTTACTTAAAAAATGTAATAGTAATCACTACGACCAAGATAAGGCTGATCTTTCCCACTTTGGGCAAAAGTGGGTTTTATTATGCGCTAGTGATGTGCGAATCGATACTGAAATATCGATACTTCCGACACCAGATCTGTATGCTCTAAAATCAATTCTCGAATGAAAGTATCGATACTTTTGATACTTCAGTCATTTGTTGTGATGTATATCATTAACAGGAATACGGTGGAAAGTAACTAAACTATTCAGATTTTGTCTTAATGACACGCTGCTGGTAGGAACTACTTTTTTTCATTTTCATTTTTATAGTAGTTCTTACTTTTGTTTATTATTCTATTATTTATTTTAATGGTTTTATTATTTTACTTATGATCTTTTTTAGTGATAGAAACACCTTTTTCAAACACTCTGGCTTTTCTGTTGTTGTAACAGCTCAGCTGTTGTGAATGAGGCCGCTACCTCAGTATACCTACTGGTATATAATGTATATATTATTAATATATATATATACATTATATATAACATAATTATACTTCTGACTTTAAAATAAGTAGCTAAATAAGTGACTCTGATGTCTTGTATTCCTAAGCTATCCAAAATACACCAATTCTTTTTTTAATTTACTGGGCACATTAGTTGGACAATGTATCGGTATGGAATCGGTATCACCGATACCAGCCTGAATTTTACTCAATATCGGATCGGAAAGGAAGTCGGTGGTATCGAACATCACTATTATGTGCCATGTAGCCTGAACTTCAAGCTTAATGAGTTGACTACAAACTTTGAAGCTTCTTTTTTCCCGTGCTGCTCGGTGCCGCTATACAAATGTGCGGTGCAAAGATCACACCGCATCCACCAGTATCAAAGTTAGCTGTGGCAATCAGCTTCTTCAGCCGGTGCACGTTGGAGGAGCTGCTCTGAGTCTGCAAGGCATCTCGCCGGCCATGAACGCAAAGCTATCGGTGGTTCGTAGCTGCTTCATAGTATCACGCCCGACGATAGGGGGGGGACAAACGGGTCTGTTGTCCCGGGCCCAGGGTAAGGGGGGGGGGGGGGGGGGGGGGGGGGGGGGGGGGGGTCAGAACTGAAAGAAAAAAAAAATATATATATATTTTTTTAATTCTCATTAAATTATGGAATCATTTTTCAAAATGTTTCAAAATATGCCTATTTGTGGAAAAAAAAAAGATGTATTTGAGTTACATAAAAGCTTGTTATTTGTTTTCTTCCTAATTGTTCTTGTGGTCAAGAACCCCCAACACAAAAATGGTTTGGCCGCTGATCAAAATTTGATGTTATCATTTAATTCAACCATTAGAATGGTCAAAATGTCCGGTCAGCACAAGTCCGGTGCTCAGAAAAGAAGAGAAAAGAGAAGAAGAGAAGAAGAAAATAGAGGCCTCAGAGATTCTCTACACCAGTGGTCCTCAACCTTTTTTCAGTGATGTACCCCCTGTGAAATATTTTTTCAGCCAAGTACCCCCTAACCAGCGCAAAGCACTTATGGTTGTTAAAAAAAAAGACCTAAAACAGAGCACTGTGCCATCAGTAACTGATTTATTAAACATACAAATATTGCTGCTATGCTTCCACGACTCCATCGTTGGTCCAAGTGATTGACAGGTGAAGCCAGGTGGCATTTGACAGGTTAGGTGGAACCATCCTGGTGTGGGGGATATTCTGGGGTTTTAGGATAATAAGTTAAATAGCCTACTCCTGAAGATAAAATTAATTTTATGAATTTAGACTTATATTTTCCTCAATTATTTATGAAATATTTATTTTTAAAGGATTTTTGCATGGATGCTACTTTTTTAATATATGTATATTTTAAAATCTCACGTACCCCCAGGAGTGCCTTCACGTACCCCCAGGGGTACGCGTACCCCCATTTGAGAACCACTGCTCTACACAAATACTTTAAAAAAGGTGGTGACGGTGAAGCTGTAATTAATAAAGTCAGCGTAGAGCAAGGTAAGAAACAGTGCAGCCAACGTTTACCAACCTTGTAACTTAACCTAACTGGCTAGGTCTAATGTTAACGTCCATTAGCTTGTATAAAAACCTGAAGAGCAGAGGGAGAGGAGAGGAAGAGGGAGAAGGAGAGATCCGGGCACAGGGGGGCCCATCTTATTTTGTCCGGGGCCCCGGCAAGACTGTCAGCTGGCCTGCATAGTGTGATGAAGAAGGTATAATGGCTCGCCCTTTGCTAAGCCGGCTTTCAAAAGCTATGCTCCATATTATTAATAAATGACTCTATGTACGGTAAATTCACCTGACATGGAACAAAAAATAAAAAATAAATCCCCCCCACACACAGTTGCCATGGATGTGAGATCTAACTGTGGCAACCAAACCAGTTGTTTTTTTTTTATTATTACCAGGCTTTAAATTTACTTCTGAGTTGGGGTCAAACCAGAAGTTAAGTCATTGGATGCATTCAGTTGCCACAATATCACCGAGCTGGACAAACAAGATGGCCACCTTCAGCAGATATGACCTCCCGCTGGACTACATGGTATTTTTTCAGGCATAAAAACCCTGCAGAAAACATGCCTACAGGACAAAGCCGTGCAGTAGTGTGGACGGGGGCTTACTTAAACACAAGAAAAGACAAAAGTACAAAATACGGTAAATAAACTAACCCCAGGTTTTGTTTACAGCCATTGCTCTGGAAACCCATCCTAATTCCTGAACTTGAGGTCCGAAATGATGAGTTGCAATTCCACCACAAGGTTTTTCCTCTGGAAAACAAATTAATGTCCGATAATCCAATAAATGTAGGCTTCACATAGTTAGAAAACAGCCCTGTCTTTTATGCTGCCTGTGGTCTAAAGTAGGAATAAGAGGATATAGATCACGGATGGTTGTGTTGCTTTCACTGATCAAAATGTACCTTTTTCCAATTATTGTTAAAAAGGAGTCAACTAAGATAAGGAAGTTACCTGTGGCCGAGGCCACCGCAGCCCAGCGGTGATGTCAGGCACCTGCATCAGCGCCATGCTCCCTGTTGTTGCCAGAGGCGCCACGTAAATTGGGTGTCATTTGACTCTGGCTGTATGTTTACAGCTTAAACCCCACACCCTGACATCAGACATCAGACCTGTCCACCTCTACGGCATCCAGCTTCAGCATCATCCTCTGCCTCGTGGAGTAGAGAGGCTCAGGAGGCTTTTCCTTTCCTTGAGTCGTCTGTGAAATGCCCGTGACATGTTTCGGTCAACATATCACAGGGATAGAGTACAAAAGTGCCCTTTTCAACCACATCTTTTAATCTCTGTTTATAGCAGCCGCCTCAAAGGAGTGGAGCTAAATTTTGCCCATTTCAGAGGCACAGCAAATGAAGGAAGAGATCCAAACAACATGACTACTATGTTTTTTTTTGTTTTTTTTTTTCTAATTTGATCAATTTCAGACACCTAAATACAGGTTTTCAAGCATATCTTTTAATATGTGCACTTTAAGGTCTTTAATCAGGTAACATCTAGTTATATTTGACCCCTTTCCTTTTCTTATTAAGGACAGATACTTTCATAAAAGTTCAACTATTCCTAAAGTCAATATAGCTGATCAAAAAAACCACAGCATGACTATAATTATCAGTTTTCTTTGAACATTTTCTTGAAATATTTTGTCTTCTGAAGCCTTTATGTGAGGGAACAAAGCAATCTGTGGTTATTTAATTATTGATTTATTTTCTTTTTCCATTTGAGAGAGTGTGTGTGTGATACATATCGGAGATATGAGCAATCAGATTACGGCCTCCGTCTCCCTCCTCCCGGAGAAAGCAGCTGTTCAGCAGCTGTGTGCACAAGTGTGAGAAAATGTGTGTGTCAGGAGATAAAGGGGGTGGGGGAGTGTTTGTCAGTGTGTGTGTCAGAGAGAAAGGCAAGAGAAGCAGAGCTGTAATTTATGCCGCACCTCCGACCCCTCAGCTCTTGGCTGCCTGTGTCTCTGCTGAGGTTTGCTGACGTGAGAGAAAAAGAGGCAGCACATCGACGCGGCGCTCCGGCTTGGGAGGGGAAAGAAGTGGGAGGAGGACGAGTGGGGGGGCGAGGAGCACTATGACTGAGAGGTTAAGTTTTACGTGGACGTTAACCACTGCCTGCTGTTAGAGTGACAGACACGGCATTCAGAAAGTCAAGCGTGTGAATGAAGGCCGCGTCGTGAAAAAACAAAACCCAGTGAAACTTCGCTCTGGAAACAAAGGATGACCCCTTTTTGTTGGGTTTCCGTTGCATCACATGCCCTTCCCCAGCAGAGAAAAGTCATATTTTGATTCCTCTTGGCATTTATAGGTCTGAACACGACACTTAAGAGGCAACGGTTGGATAGAAAACTGCAACAAAAATGACTTTTTAAAGGAACTGTTTGGGAAACTGTAGTTCACACGCTGCACAAACAAGTGGATCATCCTTGCTGTGTGAATGGGATTGAAGCTTAAAAGTGCTGGGTCGGGGAAAGTGGTAACGCAACGGCTTAATCAGGCTGAGGGGAGAACACACACACACACACACACACACACACTCTGAGCAGTCATCTCAAGTCTCTCCATCCTGTTTTCTCTCCACAGGCCTCCACCCCCATATACTCATGAGCCCTGTTTGCACTGAGTGGACTCGGAGATGTTTAAAGCTTTGTCTAAATGCCTTTTTTTTTATCCACTCCACTATTAACGTGTCTTTTGAGAGAAAACTAATATACCAACAGCTTAAACTGAAAAGTGCAGCCAGGCGGATTATTTGTTTCGAGAGAACACAGCTGAGATTGTGTTACATTGCAGGGCACAAGTGGGAGGACGAGGGGATTTTTTTTTTTTTTTTTACCAAAAGTTACATAAAGCGTAAAAAGATGATAGTGTGAAGGTTACTGCAAGAGGTGAGGAACTGAATTCAACATAAATAAAACTGGGAAAATTTTGTTTATACAGCCCATAAAAAAGCCAAAACCAAGAGGGATCCGACTTAGATGAATCATCTTCGTCACAAAACCCTCTGAGCCTCGCTTGCAGCATCATGAGGCCCTGAAACATCGATAATAAATCACCACATTGGTTGTATAAAACAATGGACTTTGGTTCGTATTGCTATGATGAACATGGCTTTAGAGCTTGTAAACATCTCCATCGACATGCTCAGTTTAAACAGGGGACAAATCATTACATGGCTCTATTATCTCCTCACATTGTTTCAGTTAATAGTTTTAAAGGGCTTACTTATTCTCTTCATGCGCCTCCAAAAGTGTTAATATTGGTATTATTTGTCTGTGATGGCCGACCTCTGCGACCTCCCACAGACCATGACCCCATTTTACCAGATACCAGGTGGGTTATTCTACACGTGTACCTCAGCTCTGACATTGTGTCTGTTCAGATCTGTTGTTCAGAGATTGTGCGCACATGATGGATGCAGACATTTTGACATCAGGTATTGATTCCTCGGCCGTCGTTCAGCTTTTAATCAGTCAGCATCTCCGATTTTAGCTGCCAGAAGTGACGAACGAGGGTCGGCTCCAAGAGCAGACTCAAGGACGTCTGGAAGGACATTTATTTCCGTGATATGAAAGTCCATCGTGGCTACAGACCTTCTTAAAATCGAACAACCGAGCGATTTAAAACACATAAATGATTAAGAGTATCCGTCACAAACACGGTGGTGACGTCCAAAATGAAGCAAAAAACCCAACGAAAGTCTGTGGACGGATAAAGTGAAGCGTTGGTCTACGTACAGACTGAGAGGAAGTCATTGTTGTACGAGGAAAACCCCTCCAGCAGAGAACCGCCCACTCTGGATGAACATGTAAGACAAGTCTGGGCTCAGATACGTCTCTGGTATCCTTGTAAAAGCAGCTTACATCATTACTTTAACCTTAATCACACTTCTGTTGGAATATATATTAACCAGTCAGCAATTTGTTTTTAAAGAACTAATTCAGTTCACTGATTTGAATTTCCAAACTCCTGACACGCTGTGCTGTCTCTTTAAAATCCTAAATCATCCATTGAAATTGAAGATATCGTTTCCATTTGCTGTGAATTCATGCAAAATGTTGGTCATTCCTTGGGGAACCTCCATGACCTTTGGCATAGTTTTTGAGATCTGGGGTGCATTTTGGAGAGAAAGTGTCCGTTTCTAGAAAACTGAGCAGCTAAAAACGGTCGCGTTATTAAAGTTAGCGGGCAACCTAAAATAAAATGACCACCCTTCAGTTGTCTGACTAAAGAGTAAAACTGTAAACGTTACAAGTGGAAGTGACAGGAAACACTTCCTCCTCAGAAAAGTATTGCTGCGTGAGCGTCGGACCATCGGTCTAGAAGTGGCCTGTTCCTGGAGCTGAACGCTATAGTGTGATGTCGCACAAAATCAGGACAATAAATAAAACAATAAATTGGGCATGACTCATCTTCTTACTGCTTCGTATCGACAACACAGTAGAAACAAAGGATGGACTGCTCCCACAGCAAAGGCCCTCGTTCATGGGTGAAGGGAAGCTCTCTGCAGCCAAAATATTTATTTTTAAAAATCAATCCAAGTCCAGCGTGGATGTGTCTAAGAAAATGAGCCATGACAATAAATAAAAGGACCCACCAGTGCTCAACTGTTCAATTTGCTTCTGATTGTAGCTGTAATATGTTATAACAAGACAGTTATAACTTGACCTTTTACAAAGGAACTTTTATTTATTTTATATATATATATATATATATATATATATATGTATGTACACATCTTTTTTTTTTTAACTGAGACTTATTTTCATTTTTTAATTATTATTTTTAACACCCTGGAATTTAGTAATGTTTTTCTGTAAAATTCACTGCAAAAAAAAAAAAAAAAAAAAAGGAGTGAGCAAAGAAACATGGTAGTTATGTACTACCTGGTATGTGAAGTGAGCACGATATTTCGGTGTGTGAGCATTCCACAAATAATTGTCACAATGTTTTAACAATCCTGACATTTGATGATTAGCATTTCCAACCTGTGTAGCGTTTCTCTGCTCCGAGGATCGTCAGCGTGAACAGACGTAACTCGCTGCGGCACAAAGGTAAAAAGGGATGCATTCAAGTACCAACACACTGCTGGTTTGGGCCTTTTTTATGGGATTTATTTACAGTAACAAAAATATAGATTATCACTACCTTTCTTTAGATGAGGTGATGGGATTTGCATATGGACAATTAAACCAGAGACCAGATTAAATTTGTTTATTTCGAACCCTCCTCCAAATCTTACTGTATTTTTTTTTTCCATTTCCCAAAATATTTACAAAAAAAAGATACTCATTATTTTCCCCTCCTAATGGCGGCTGTTGCGACAGCTCCTTTTTAGGACGTGTCCGTTGCTCACATCTCTCAAGTCTTGTTCTTTTAGAAAAAGTTCATGAAAAAAGTTCCTCCCGCCACGTTTTTCCACTCATTTTAAAACAGCTAACAGTTTTTCCCCTATTGTCCATAGTGCTTAAAAAAAGAAAGAAAAGAAAAAGCAAGAAACGAAATCCCCTTCCTTGCACGCTTCCAGCTGCAAACAGGAAGCAGAGAGCTTGTGTGCTTGTTGAGAGGAAGTGACATCTTTGCCCTGCAGGAAGTACAATTACAGCATCGTCAGATCGTCCAGATACTTGATTGGTTTTGGTCTGTCCAGTCACCTTTTTTCTTCACAATCAAAGAGTCTCCGTAGACAAGCATGATACCTACAGATGTACCAAATAACACAAAGCCATTGTAATCACCAAACAGAAACAGTCTTTGTAATATATCTGTCCGTCTGTGGCAAGAGGAGGGGAGTGCCAGGAATACGAGCCAAAAATGCAGAGGACCAGAGTCGGCCGGCCGGTCAGATACGGCTCTACTGCCCCCCCAACGGGTCCGCATTTAAAGTCCCGGTATAGGAAGGCATCCACAAGTGCATGTGGGTTTTCCATGGAAGAGCGTTTTGTGTTTAAGCTGTATGATCCATCCCTGAACTCAGCAAAGGAAGAAGTGCCAAGATGATTAAACCAAAATCAAGTGACACGACGGGACTCGGCGTCCCTCTTTAAAAAGGATCTACGAAACAAAGTCAGCTATGAGGAGTAAAAACGAAGCTAATAACACGAGGCAACACGCCTCAGCATAACTGGAAGGGTGATTATAACAGAGAAATGTGAGCTACAACTGGAACGCTCAACGCCGCACGGCATCGCTTTTCCCTTTAGACTCAGTGAGAAGACTTGAAGAAGCAGTGGAAAGATTTTCTAGTAAGAGTTCATTTTCTATCAGTTTCCTATTCTATAAATAAAAAGATGCATCTCAACCTCCCTTCTACGGGCCCCACTTTATCATTCATCATCTACACGTAAAATGCTGAGACAAGTTGTGCCAGAGTGATGAGTAGTGGCTGCGGTTTCACCTATAATTCACTACATGAAAACACTGATTGAAAAGAAAGAGAAAGAAACACAAAGAGATAAACCCTGCCCCCGAACGTGTATTCTAGATCCGTAGGTGCGGATATTAACACTCATTTTAACGTGTGTATAGTGTGACTGCATTTTTTAGAATTTTTTTTCTTTTTTTTTTTAAGGGTTATTAGGTTGGTAAAGGTGTGCCGTATTTGTGCCTGTCTCTAAATAAAGTGTGTGTATCTGCTCTGTTAACTGGTGACATAGTGCTTGGTAGACGGCTGCCCGTACAGCCCGTAGAAATCTGCATGTCTGTGTGTTTGTGAGGCGTCTATCCAGTCCCTCATGGCCAGACCCTGCATGGACGGAGCCCCGGACGTGAGGCCCGGGGGCGGCGGGTAGTCCGGGGGGTTGACCCAGGGGAAGGAGCCCGAGCGCGGGTACTGAGGGTGGCTCCGGTGGCCGGAGACGGAGGGCACCCCGGAGCAGTAGCAGTTATCCATCGTGCACACCAGGATCTTCCGGCCGCCGTACTGGGGCAGCACCGCCTGCTGGGAGGAGTGTGACGAGGTGCTGCCCCCGGGGGGGAAGTGGGACGAGCCGAACACCGAGCCTGAATGGTGGTTGGCCAGCGCGCCGCTGCCGCTTCCCGTCCCGCCGCTCTCGCTGATGTGAGGCGGGGCGCAGGGGCCGAGCGGCGGCGGGTTGGAGGACTGGCCTTCCCCGGAGGCCGAACCCGAGCCCAGGTAGGGCTGCTTGGCTAGTGATGAGGAAGAAGACGAGGAAGAAGAGGATGAGTCCTTAAAACCTGGAGCGGCGTTTTTTCCAGCGCTCCCGCTCCCCTCTGGGAAGGCAGTGGAATGTTTCCGCTTCTCGGCTCCAGAGCCGGAGCTCTGGCCGCTGGGAAACGCAGGAACAGACTGCAGGAACGTTGACGGAGGGGTGAGGGGAGCTGGGAAAGGAGAAAAAAAAAAGTAGCGTGAAGTAAGAGCAGATCAGTGAAAGTCATGTGTTCGATTGAAGCCCGGAAGATGAAGTTTAGCGTCTACCTTCAAGTGTTCTTTTCAAGCTCTTCTCCCTTTTGGAGATCTCAGAGAGGAATAGCTTAGAGTTTAAATTCCCGACTTTGTAAGGAGGGAGACTGCTGCCCACACAAACCTGAGACCTGCAACAAAGGGAAAAGCGGGAGATGACAACTCTGCTTCACGGCTCTGCCCAAGTCTGACGGACCCAGAGGCTTAAAAGTGCATTGTCCAACGCAATACCTAAGGAACGTAAAGTCATGTACCTGGGAAGTATAAATGATTGTGACAGAGATAAATATCTAGCTAAAGTATTATTGATCACAAGCAAGAATGCAATAACAAGAAACTGGTGCAAGACTGAATCCCCTAATATAAACCAGTGGCTAGAAATCATAAGAGAGATCTATATTATGGAAAGAATGACCTATCAACTTAGACTGAAGGGGGTTTTTTTGTGGAAAAATGGGAAAAATTGATAATTTATGACACGATGAAACATACCTAAGGAGTAACTGATCTTGTTCTTTGAATTTTTGCTGCATTTTGAATTACGTGTATTGTATAACACAAAACTATAATAAAAAAAGTGTATTGTCCATTTATCTATTTTTAAAAAGGCTGCAAACAGCTGTTCTCTGACCTGTCTGTGAGGATTTTCACAGGCTTGGTGTTCTTCATGAAGCTCAGCTCCTCTGCCTTACTGAAGGCCGTGTGGATGGAGCTCAGCAGCTTCTGCGCTTCGTGGCGCTGCTCTCCCAGAGCCAAAACCTGGGCCGCATTCTCCTGACAAAACCGAGCCTGGGCCCGATCGAGGGCCTCCAGCGTACGGCCCAGATCCTCCTCCAGGAGCTGGTGCATCCGCTGGTACTGCATGCGCACCTCCTCCTTCAGCTCACATACCCTGTCCTGAAAAGGCCAAACACGGACACGAGTCCACTCGACATTAAAGTGCGTTCTCTTTGGAAAATGTGACGCTACTCGCAGAGCGAGGCCCTTTCAACATACCTCCACCACACACTTGTCAGAATCCAGTTTGCAGAGCTGCTCTTCGATCTCCTGCACGCGCTCCTCCACGCGCTCCTGCTGCCGCAGCAGGTTTTGCTGAGGAGGGGAAAGAAAAGTTGTGATTTCAGTAATCCACCAACATCCCCTCCCAGTACCACAGATATTAGAAACCGGGAGCTGGCTAATTTAGTCTCCATCGGACACACAATCCCAACGGGGGAGGAGGGAGCTGGGTGCTGTCATAGCAACCAGCAGATATTTGGTGTTTGCATAAGTGAGTGAGGACCAGCGTTGGGGGAGCCGTGGGCAGTGAGCAGAGATGGATGAATGGGCAGAAAAAGCTGGAGCAGCTCCGCGTTCCCCCTCGCTGCACCTCCTCTCCCCCGTCCGGCACTGAGAGGCTCAGATCCACCGAGCGGAGGCCGCTCTGCGCCGTGGCAATGTTGTGGCAACAGCACCTGTTATTTCTGGGCTGATGATGACATGTGAACAGCAGCATACGAGTGCGCTGCTAAAGAGAGGCATTCACCCAGGCCAGAAACCAGAAACTGATCCATACTGGCTCAACCGGTCAGATTTTGGTAAACGCTCATGCTGCTATAATATGACGTGAAAAATTAATAGTCTAGGTTAAATATTTAACAGCCGACAGGCACACTGATGGTGCAGGAACCATCAGCGTGTCTACGGCCATGCAGTGGGCCTAGTGGCCACTTGAATGAGGTGCCGGTTGTTGGTTGGACAGTTGTCTGCGGGCCTCGCCTTTGTGGCTCGCAGGTTCTTTGAAAACACAAGGAAGAGCTGATATACACTTATATGTAACTCACCGCTAAACAAACTCACAGGACAGACTAATAAATCAGCTGATTACCTGAGGACCTTTTGCCAATCTGAGATAAATAGACTGGACGATTATTTAAATCCAATTCTCACCTCAACTTATTCAGTAACCAGTATTCAGTCCTGTGTTCAATAGTATTGTATTTCTAAGAAAAGCAAACTTGAAGGCCAAGTGTATATTTAATTTGTATAATTGTTGTAAGAAGTTTATTCAAAAAAGTGTTAAAAATGTAAAACGCATTACAAGCTATCTGCACAAAGGCAGTTTATTTTACTGATAAAACTTGTCAAATTAACTGAACATTTTGAAATATATTGAAACAGGAGTGTGTCTAAAAATCATAAGTCAGTTACCTTAAATATCAGCAGCCTCTTATTAATCTGCTATGGATATCCACTGAAAATACTGAGATGATATTAGAGGTTGATCAATTAATTGGTAGGTTTTTTTTTTATTTTTTCCAGCCAAAGAAAAGTCCCAAAATAACCTCTCGATAAACCACAAAATGACCTGAACAAAAACCACTCTGCAAACAGTATTTATTTTGACCTTCCGAACCAAGAACAGGTTTCATTAATTTTAAGGAGACTGTTATACACTTTGTAACGATATAAAAGTGGATCCTTCTCTCCCTAATTTCAAAAGATAAATATGAATGCCATTAAACGCTTGATGAAAGCCACAACACTTCTGGCTGACCGAGTAGACGCCTGAAAAGTTTTCTCAACGCTTACATGCAATATAATGAAATGTTCAAAATCAGTGGACAGTAATGTTATAATGCGTCCAATACGTGCGAGCAGTAACTTTATCCACACTGAGCTTCAGCTGTCTGCATCAAATACTTGCCTTCAGTAAACACAGAACTGGTTAAATTATTCAATTTATCGTTTCACGATTCCTGAATGTACAACCAGCTACTCTGAACGTTAACTCAAAGATCCTCTTTAGCAGCATCCAGCTTGCATCGTCATGTTTCTGCAATGTTATAATATCAGTACAGTCTCCCAAAAGCACATAAAGCAAGTCAGGAAAAATTCTTTGTCGAACCTCCTCTAATGAAGCTCAACGGTGACACTTCAGCGTTATACATTAGACCCCATGCTCTAACGTTCGCTATCATCCACTGAAAATCCCTTTGTTTTTTCCCTAAATGGCAACAAAACAAGGCTGCAAAATCAGATTAATTCAACAACAGCGTACGTATAAGGTTAACTGATTTCTTGAATTGATAAATTTGCTACATCTAAATTGCCACAACTGAAATGTAATCAGAGAAGTCGACTATCAAATGTCTAGAGGAATATCTTCAGATTTATTTTATTTTTTAAACTATCGCATTAAGCAAGGGAAGATTTCCATAAAACCAAGGCTGGAACAAGCAAATACAGTTTTCTGGAAAAAAAACGGAAATGTTATTAGGCAAAGTACGGTAAACAAAATATATTTTGTTCAAATTGTTGAAATTTGCCAATTGATGATCACAACTGACTCTTAACAGTTTTACTAAAAACTAAACGGAAGAGAGTTGTACAAAACAACATCATAATCGATTTTCAAGTTCTAGAAATGCTCCAAGGATAAGACAATGATATCTGCACCAGTCTTCCTTACAATTCAACTAATACTTAGGCAAAATAATTCACAAAATAAAAACATATGCAAAACTCAGGGTTCTAGATGGGGCCAGGACTCCTACACCAAGAAAATAAGATAAAATGAGGGTCCTAAGTCTATTGACAAACATCCAACGGAGTGAAAAGACATTTGTGAAGGATCAGTCATGCTCCTCGGACTGAAGCTTTGATAACATACCATCATCCAGTCATTCCAACCAACAACAGCTGATTTTATCATTAGTGATCAGCTGCTTTGGAGCCTGATTGGAATGAAAACCTGCAGACTGTTGGGCCTCCGCAGCACATGGTTGGGAATCACTGCCCTAGATATCCCTCACACGCACACACACTCACAAACACACAGTTGGCATGGTTAGATCCAGGGCGATGACCTGGTTGTGCTGACTGATTGAGCTAGGCTCTGAGCAGAAGCTGGGAGTGAGGTGTGTGTGTGGGGGTGTGTGTGTGTGGTAGGTTAGAAGACCCCGGGCATTGCAGGGGGGGCTTCAACTAAATTTATGGGATACCTTTGGGGGAGGGAAATGGAGGGGAGAAAGGGGTTAAAAAAAAGAGGAGAGTGCTCTTTAGCTGTCATTTCCCCGCAGTGTCTTTTCCATCAGAGCCATCAGAGCTGGAGGGGAGGGGAGGGGGAAGGTCGGGCCTTGCTGGGGGGGCTGCTGAATAGTGAGAGAGAAGCAAATTTGGTTGGGGGCTGATATGATGGAAGAATGGGGTGATGGCTGTGGGCTGCTGCATGTGTGCACTTTAATAACATTCATCATGAAGGATGCGTAGGAGATCACTGCTAGGATGGCAAATCCGTATGAAAAAGAAAAAAAAAGGGAGAAAAAAAGCGTTTTTGAATCGAGCCCAGCTGATATGAGGCCATTAGAACATTTTTCTGCAATTTGCCCACATGATTATCCTGGGAAATATGTTATGAGATGTTGAAGCTGCCTGCATGAGGGATTTTTTTAGCCCTAAATTAAATTAATTTTTAATAATAAAAGAATTTCCTATTAGATTTTTTCCCCTCGCAGTGACCAAATAAACCAAGCAGGAACATTTAGGGTATTATGCACACCTTTTCTGAATTATTTGAAGTCTAGGACCTTTTACTGTATAAAATAAAATACTAACTAATCTAAATGATTAAAAATTAGCTATCCAGATTAACATGAGTTAGCCTCTGTCAACATCATATAAAACCTTCACAACTGTTATGATTGCAATGATTAGGTTTTTTTATAAGCTCTTTCGATAACATCATGAGGAACAGTAAATTATGATTCTTGATTTAACTGAGAAGATAACGTACGATTCTAATCATTCATTCTTACAGCTGAATTGTCAATACGATTTCCTGCATTTATTAAAGATAATTGTGCCGATACCTTTTGGCAACAAAATGAATGTACAATTCAAAAAAAAAAAAAAAAATAACAGAGGGAAAAGAGGAGGGGTGTAACAATATATCGTGCCACGAAATTTCCCGATACAAAAACGTCACGATACGTGTCGTGGAGGTGACAAACTGTAGCGCGATATTGGGCTATTCATATATTGTGTTTACTAGTAACATCCTATTGGTGCAGCGGGATCACGTGACGACCGCGCCTCGACCCGCGGACCCAAATCTTACTACGCTCAGAAGAAACTAGCACCGTTTTGCGGTCCCGATCACAGGACTCTTGCGGGGTTTTGAGCTCCAAACTTTTACTTATAAGGTGAGCATGAATCAATCTTTTTTATGATGTAAAGATTGTGTCGTCCACAAAGGTGGGAGCGGGATGAAACGATAACGGGGTTCACCTTACGGCCTCAGGCTGCGAGCATGTGGCTGAAGCTCTTAGTTCTGTCATAAGCTAAATAACAGTCATGTTGCATGTTGAGTTTGGGACTTTTCATAGTTTATTTATTTACTTTTATTTATTTATTTAATTTTAGTTGTTAAATTTCTGGAAAAGAAAAAAGTCACATCATACATGAGAGAAACTATTCAGTTTGTGGCAAAATATTTTTACTTGTATGAAACTGAAGATGCATAATGCAAACCTGACATTTACTTTTAGTTCAGTTTGTGGAAAATGGTTGGCCTGGCTTTCCCTTTAAAACTTAAACTGTTATAAAGCATTACAAACTGTAACAATATTGCAAACGCACAGCATTGTTTTGTATTTTGTGTCTTTCAAATAAAAGACAATTTTTTCCAGTCATATGTTCCTCATTCAAGGTTGTTAAAAAAATACTGCTATAATATCGTATGGTATCGTTATCGTGACCTCAATATCGTGTATCGTACAGTATCGTGAGATTAGTGTATCGTTACACCCCTAGAAAGAGGGAAACTCCTTACCTACAGCTAGTAAACAAGTTTGCTTGACTATTTCTATTAAAAATGGTAAAAAGATATAACGGTCAAGCTGATATGCAAGTAAACTTTGATAAGGCAAATAAGACAGAAGTAATTACTGACTTAAGCAACAAGCATTTCCTGCATGAGAGCAGCGACATCCACAGGAGTGTCATGTTGCCATGACGGCCATTCAGAGCCAATAAATACTGGCAACTACTGCAGATTCGTTCATCTTGTGAATGAGCATCAATTGTACACTTTCCCCCACTGAACTTGGGTTTTTAGTCCTGTTTGAAAGGACTTAAGCAGAAATATTCTGCCCCTTTTAACACAAGTTCACACAATTTCCTGAGGTTTTGATGACATTTCTGACATGCTTTGGTCAACATACCACAGGATTGCCGTACCACAGCTCTCTTCCCAGCTCTGTCTTTGTCTTTCTGCAGCTCTGCTCATAGCACACACCTTTAAAGGGGCGATGTGAATCAGTTGACACGACAATCTCTTCTATGGGGTGTGTCTCTTTGGAAATTGGTCTCATAGCTTTGTGCTTCAGTGCAAATTTAAATTTGGACATAAAATACATTTAATGACTGCTGAAAGCTAGCTATATGAGAGAGTATGTGTTACCTTGCTGAGAGCTCACAGTACCACACGTCAAACTGGAGGGACCAGTGGCTTATACCTCATTTTTAAACTACATTTAGGAAAGATTGATAAATACAAGCTATATAAAGAATCACCAGAAGAGCCCATTCAAACAGCTGCATCCTTGTATCTTCCAAAACAGGATGTTTTCCCCTATATTTACAGTTTTTATTTCTTGCAGCAGACAGATCTGTCCAATAAACGTTGAGGATATTCTTGTGTGGCTTGAAGTATTAAAGGCACACTTGGATTTTCTCTTTGACAACTTAAACCCCGTTTCCACTGAGCGGTTCGGTATGTTATTTTGTGCGTTTCCATTATAAAATGGTCCCATTAAACCGAACCATATCATACATTTTTGGGCCCCCGTTGCTTAAAGAAAAATGGCAGGGTACGGTAAGGGCAAAGCTACTGGTTTCACACAATACAATCCGTTGATTGGCGGCCAGAAAATGTCAGTAGCCACGACAAAACCAACCACGAACCCAGCGCGCGCATTTGTAAACGCTCTTCGGACAATCTATTTCCTACCAGACTCTGTGATCTTCGGCTTAGTTGTGAATCTCTTCTTTCTGGTGTTTATAGTGCGTCTCATTTGGGATAAAAAATTTGAACTTGTCCAGAAGGTTTTCGGAGAAAACCTGCTTGCTTGTCAAATAATAAGCAGTCAATTTGTTTGGAAAAAACAAGTTTGCATTCAAGTGTCAAGATAATGGATGGGAATGGAGAACCGGTTCCCAGTGTTTCAATTAAATTCCAGCGGGCACGAATGACGTCATCATGCACGTTGCTACGTATGCAATGCAAACAATAGTAAACATGGCGCCCAAGCGATACAAACATTCGAAAGTCTGGTTACATTTCAGTAAAAAAGGACAACTGGCAATACTTGCCAAGTAGATATTTCGTCAAAGGGAGGAAATACTTCCAACACGCTAAAACATTTGTGTGTAAAACAACAATCAATGAATGTTGCATTTTCAATCCACTCCAGACCAACGTCAGTAATTCTCAACTCAGCACCAGCAATGTTAGCATGTTCTTCACTAATAATACAGCAGGTAACTAATTAACTAATGAACACTGCCTATCATATTAGCACCATTTGCATCATTCTTGTCCTTTTTTTCCAAATGAGAATCTGATAAAGAGCCGAAAAAATCTTATCAATTCCCATCCCTAGTCAAGATGTCTGTGTAGATCACGACTTCCTGGCTGTGAATGCTAGGGGACAGGCTTTTAGACAGAAGACTGCCCAACCATGTTTTGGACACCATTTTGAAAAAATAACCAAACAAACCTAAAAAAACAGAACAACAAAAATTAGACAGCCTAAATTTAAGTGGACGACCTTTACTTTGAACTTCGGTAGTAGGGCTAGGAGCTACAAACAATAGGATCATTTAATCTGTGCCCATATGTACACAGTATAAGATAATATAATTTATTAGCAAAATAGTTTAATAGTGTTAAAATAATACTCAAAGCCTGTGTCTCCCATCTTCATCCTTTGACACTCCCTCTCTCCCATGTACGTTTTCCAACCCTGCTTAGCGTAACGAAGCAAGTCTTTATCTGTAAAATTAGGGAAGTGCAATTGATTTAATTTTAAAAATGCAATTAAAATTTTGGCTCTGGATGGCCACAAAAATACTGTAATTGAGAAATAATTACCACGGTGAGGCTGGTGTTTCTGGCCAACGTCTAAGGGATTATTTGAGCAGCTCAATAGAATTTGCTATAATTGGCCCAAATCTTTTTTACTTAGACTGATATTTTAATAAATCCATAATTTCAGTTTACTGTCAAAATTTCAACATTTTTACATCAAAGTTCAATAAATCCAACATGCTTCACTCGTCAGTGGATAGTCCTTCAAGTTAGTCATAATTACCAATCTTGTTTCCCGCTCCAGTGATAAATACAACATTATACTATAGTACTATACTATATTATAGTTCTAAGCGAGACTTACAACTATAATTACACTTCCTCAGCCTCTAAATAAAAAGACCCAACAGCATTATTGACTGGAAAATACATCAAAACTTTCCTTGTAAATGCAAACAAATTGTAAACAGGTGACCGATTTCATGTCTTTGCTGTAAATTTGGTAACATTTTGCAATGAGCATATGTCAGCAGGTCGACTTTCAACTTGCTCAACGTATTTCAACTGTGTGCATATTTGTACATACGAAAGGAGTCACATCCTGTCCTGTTTTTTACCCACATCAAATTTGAGTCCAGTGTGTACAAATGTTTGCCCCCAATGAAGACAGAATTTGTTGCGTTTCCCAAGTAATCTCTATATTAATGAGGCCACCGACTCTTAAACGGACAGATAACTGTAGCAGGAACTAACTCGTATCCCAGTAGTTTCTGATGACATCTAAGAGTCGGCACGAAAGTCCAAAGAGACATGTGGCAAGTCAACATTAACAAACAAACAAAAAGTCACATTCAAAATGACTTACGCATCGTAAGCATAATTCTTTTGAACAAATATTTAAGTGATCAAAAAGATTTTTTGTTTGTTTGTTGGATATATCCGCGCCAAAAAAGAAACATTAGATTGAAAAACTAAGATTTTCCAAACAAAAAGTTAAGTCTTTTGCTAAAAGGAAACCAACTACGAGTCACAGGTGGTGACTCTCCAACTATACATAAAGCTGAGTCATAGCATTACCAACAGGAACTACGCCCTACCGTGTCATGTTTGACACCTAAACAGGGTTTTCCATTAACTAAATGAATCAGTTAGTGGCAACGCCTCTATGGCCCTCCTCCGGACTAAAATATTGCGCCACACACCCCTTAAAATAAGGGCAAGGAAAACCAGCCCAACCTCTG
This sequence comes from Cololabis saira, assembly GCF_033807715.1. NCBI lineage: Eukaryota > Metazoa > Chordata > Actinopteri > Beloniformes > Belonidae > Cololabis > Cololabis saira. The sequence goes on along the minus strand of NC_084605.1, from coordinate 28,266,407 downwards.
TTGTAGTGGAGACGGTGCACACCAAACCCCCAGGAAGAGAAGAGGTTAATAAAAAACCCCAAGTAGACCGCAGAAGCAAGTGACAAATCACTTTAATCCCCCTTCCCCTCGACTTCATTCCTAACCGGCCCCCCCACCCCCTTCACAACTGGCGATCCCTGAGCTCGGATGCACCTGTGCTGGGGAGATAAGGCCCTCTGAGGGCCCCTCATTGTTCAACCCTCGACGGCATTGTTTGTCATTCCAACAGACGAGAACGGAGGCTGGAATAGATCACAACTGAAGAAATGCAAGATAGAGTCGAACAGTCAAATGAAAGCTTTACAAAAAGTGGAAAAATTATTATTTAAATTTCTATGAAACATACAGACATTTGACAATGGCTTTTTCTTTAAATAAATATACACAAAAATGACCCTTCAATAAAACAAAGATCGGCTGAGTGGTCCTCGCTGGCCTGTGTGGTGTGCTGCCATTATAAAGGCACTTAAAGGAATGCTTATTGATCACTGATGAATAGACAAATTCCTCCAACTAGGACTGCAATTTAAAAAAAAAGGTGTCATAGTTTCATAGAGCAGAGCCAAAACTGCTGTTTTATTAGAAAAAAAACCTTAATCACATATATATGAGTGAGAAAAGCTGAAAATGTGTTCTTTAATAGATAACTCAGCTCAGCTCCACTTGCAAGATGTCTGACACTGTGCTGCGTTTGTTTTATTTTTTCATGATGGGTGCATAAATAATAACCGATTAAAGATAACCATGTGGTTGTTTAGTGTATGTGCAGAGTATATCTTACTCTGATTTCGTTGCGCCGCAGCTCCACATCGGTGACGGCGTGGCCATGGCTGGGGTGGCAGCGGGCGAAGCAGCAGTACTGACAAACCGCTGTCTGCTCGGCCTCGCAGTGGTACAGCCTGTACTCGTCGTGCTGCGGGCAGGTCCAGGCCTTCATCGCCTCCGCCTCCACCAACAGGTGCCCCAGGGCTGAGCACGGCTGCTGCAGGTGTGTCTGGATGTGGGACTGGCAGCACGGGGCGTTGCAGCGAAGGCAGACCTTCACTGCCGGGAGCGGCGGGCCTCGGCGGCAGAGGATGCACTGTAATGCCGGCGCGGTCGTCTTCTCCACACTCAGGGCGTTGTACTTCTCAACTATGTTGGACAGTTTGTGGTTCTTCTCCAGGTTGGGCTTCTGTGTGTAAGCATGGTTGCACTCAGGGCAGCGGGCCAGCGAGGAGTCTTTGGCCCATGCCTCGCTGATGCAGCCACGGCAGAAGTTGTGCTTGCAGGGCAGCTGGATGGGATCCGAGAACACGTGCAGGCAGATGGGGCAGATGAGCTCCTCCTCAAAACAGTTCCTCCACGTCTCAGCCATGTCAGAGGCCATCATGGTGTAGGCAGCCATACACTAACACTTCCCCACTTCGTCCAGACCGCTAGGCCTCTGTCTCTCGAATGAAACCCAACTCTCTCTCAAAATGAGTCGTGAGAAAAAGATAAAAGGACCCGACACCGTCCTGAAGGATCAGTCTGTATATGCTAACCTTTGTGGCCAAACAAGACGAGTCTCCCTGACAGATGAAGAGTATTGCTTATTGATGCAGCATGAAGGCAAATTCCAGAAAACTGACCAAGAGGAGGCTTCAGGCAAAGATGACAACACTGTGCTGCTTTCACCAGATGAAAACAGGGGCTGACGTTATTCAGATTACAGGAAACGGTGCTTTCCTTTCCTCTAAATCAAGCTCAAACACACTGGGCCTGCCTTCACGGCTTCTGTGTGTGTTCATAGGCCTACGGGAAGCAAAAAAGCCAATCTGCTACAGGTAAACCATGAAGTGCAAACAAGGCACAGAGAATTAACTATCTATACAATTACATTCGCGATTGATCCATCTCTGCGTGACACATGAAAAGACTCTTGATCTGCTGCCTGTCCAGGCCTTCACCTTAAGAGCTCCCCCCCTCTTAAACGTCGGATTATGATTGACTGTGGACCAATTCAGACCAGCAAACGAAGCATGAAAAAACGAGAAAGGACTGCTGGAATCCACACCCTGATTACTATTCACACAAACACACAAAGCTTTTTTTTTTTTCCTTCTTTTTTTAAACCTGAATCTGTTTCATCCGGACCTCAAGGACGCCTGATCCGCTCAATAATCACAACGCGGCGCAAACGCTTTTGTCCCTTGAATCATAAATAAGTATCCGAGCCACCTCGATCAGCACTTTAATCACACATACACACACACAGGCCTGTTAGGCATAATTAAACTGTGGTACTGATCAACACGGGGGGAGGGGGAACAACACAGGTAGCTCCTTCAGTCAGACATAAAGCAGTTTCTGCTGGATAAATGCCTGCTATGTGGCACAGCCTGCATATCTGTACACAAGGCCTCGCTCCCCCGCCGCTCTGCTGGCGACAACAAAGACCTTATAATCTCATTAAACTCAAAATCATACCCGGGCCATCGTTTGAGGCTGTTTACTGCATAGTTAATGGTTTTAATGGTCCGGTCCAGCTCCTGCGCACAAAACAAAGGGTTTTAGCTCCGCAGGAATGCTGCTCCCCCCCGACACATCCACTAATATCCTCACACACAGATGCTTATCACCATCCTTAGGACGTGTAGCTCTGCTTTTACCTGGGTCTCCTCTCTATTTGCCTATTGGAGCCGCAGCCTTGAGCCAACATCGTATTTATCTACTTCCTCATCTCGATTAAATCGCGTAAATGATCTCAGACGTCACCTCACCATTTTCTAGCTCGGATATACGGATGTAAAGCCCGGAGACAGGCCGGCCCGGAGGATCTGCTCATCGGTAATATAAGCTGTGGTCATGGCTGTGACGGGCAGCCATATTTATACATTTAACTGGGAGAAACACACAGATAAAGCAGGTCTTAAAGGGGCCGGCTCCGTGCTGGCCGGGGCTGGCTGTCATCAGCCATCTTGCAAATCCTCATTTAAAAAAAAAAAAAAGAGAAGAAGGAGAAAAAAGCAGATATCCGCCGTAGGAAATGTCTCAGCGAAGCTGCTTTTCGAGAGCCGGCCTAAACACACACACTTCAACGCAAAGTCCTGACGGGAAAATGAAGAAATAAAATAAAAAAATACGTCTTTTTTTTGAAAAAGGTGTTTCGGGTCCGGATGAACCGTCTGGAAGGGGGTCGTTTTCGTGGCCTGATGTATCCGGTGTGAGTCGACTCCGTGGTTCATAAAAATCCAGCACGGTTGTGAATAATAATGTGTTTTCTCCCCCTCTTTCTTTCCGAGGGAGAGATAGAGAGAAAGAGAGAGGGAGAGAGAGAGGGAGGAATGCAGCCGCGCTGACTCCAACACCCGTCACACCAACGGGACCACACGTGACTTCCGGCCGTCTCTTTCAAAATAAAATTCGTGGCGAAAACACAGCTAGCCAAACAGATAGCTAGTTTGCTAACAGTTACAGTTTTTCACAATTGTTTAAACACATTTCCTGATAGACTACCTCACTTTCTCACAAAACTCACACACAAAATGCAAAATCCTACACTTCTCTTGCAAAAGCACACTCTACCCTCAAAACAGTGTTAACTCTTCACTAAATGGTATTTCCTTCTCAAATGCCAAACACATACATCATTTGAGTAGACATTTCTAAGCACCCACTGAACACTGATGTGCAGAATGGAAGACACTATAGTATGAATGGAAAACACTATATGAATGTCTCAGTAGAATCATGCATTGCATGTTCAGTGTTACACCTTCAGCTGTTGGATGTAATATATCACCATATAGTATTCTTATGTATAGGCTACTCAAATAGAAAACAACACACAATTCTTTACTGTAACAACAAATACAGTAATATTTTACAGTATTTGGACTCAAAATGTGCAGTCCACTGGACATCACAGCAAGCTGCTCACCTCTCTCAATATTGCCACCATCCATTGTTCTCCAAACAAACGAGGAGCTCACCTGTGACCCTTTTATGGCAAATTGCTGATTGCATATTTCACAACAGCCTTTGGAGTTTAGAAATGTGATTGACTGTATGTTCTGTGTGAACAGCAAGAGAGGGAATTCAGGAAGAGTGTGCAGGGTATTGGGAATTATGTGTAGTTGTAGTGGGTCTGGAATAGCCACTAGTTATAGTTATCACATTAACAGACACCCCCTCTTTTTCATTTTAACTTGTATTTTTTTTATTTATTAACTTTTATTTGAATCCGTATGAACAAAAAACATTACCATTTCGCGCCAGTAGGTAGTGCTTTAACACCAGTGGATCCAGGCAAGTAGTTTCTGCTCTGCACTGCGCATGTGCAGAGAATAAACCTGCTGGCAGCAGTAGTATGAGCTAACAACGTTGGTGTTTGTGTTTGGATCCACAGGTATGTAAAATGTATTAATTTGTACATTTGTGTTTGGTTAAACTGTGTAACAACATCTAATGAAGATACGAAGTGAAGCTAAGCATGGTAGAATGTTGAAATATGTACTTTATCGTCGAAGTTTATGTCGGCCCCGTCCACGGAGGTCGGTTGAGCCAGAGTGAATGTGTACGTGTGTGTGAACAGTTCCGACCATAACAGTTAATGAGAGTTGTTGTTTGTTAAGACTTTTCTGTAAGTAATTGGTACGTTATTTACAGTGTTCTGTATTCTGAAATATATAACGTTATTTATAGTGTTCTGTATTCTGAAATATGAATATTAAGCAGAGAATAAACCTGCTGAGCAGCAGTAGTATGAGCTAACAACGGCCGTGTTTGTGTTTGGATCCACAGTTGCTGTTGTTAGCCACACCGTAGCTCAGCCGCTCAGTGCCCGCCGCCTGAGTGGCTCATACTGCCGGACCAGAGACCCCTAGCTCTGGCGCCGGTAATATTTGGGGGCTCGTCCGGGACGTTTTGTTTTTATATTTTTGTTGGTTCTAGATGTCCGGAGACATCTCTTGAAGCAGGGGAGAGTGTAGTGGGTCTGGAATAGCCACTAGTTATAGTTATCACATTAACAGACACCCCCTCTTTTTCATTTTGTGTGTGAACAGTTCCGACCATAACAGTTAATGAGAGTTGTTGTTTGTTAAGACTTTTCTGGAAGTAATTGGTACGTTATTTACAGTGTTCTGTATTCTGAAATATATAACGTTATTTATAGTGTTCTGTATTCTGAAATATGAATATTAAGCAGAGAATAAACCTGCTGAGCAGCAGTAGTATGAGCTAACAACGGTCGTGTTTGTGTTTGGATCCACAGTTGCTGTTGTTAGCCACACCGTAGCTCAGCCGCTCAGTGCCCGCCGCCTGAGTGGCTCATACTGCCGGACCAGAGACCCCTAGCTCTGGCGCCGGTAATATTTGGGGGCTCGTCCGGGACGTTTTGTTTTTATATTTTTGTTGGTTCTAGATGTCCGGAGACATCTCTTGAAGCAGGGGAGAGTGTAGTGGGTCTGGAATAGCCACTAGTTATAGTTATCACATTAACAGACACCCCCTCTTTTTCATTTTAACTTGTATTTTTTTTATTTATAAACTTTTATTTGAATCCGTATGAACAAAAAACATTACCATTTCATTTTTCCAGTAGGTGGTGCTTTAACACCAGTGGATCCAGGCAAGTAGTTTCTGCTCTGCACTGCGCATGTGCAGAGAATAAACCTCCTGAGCAGCAGTAGTATGAGCTAACAACGGTCGTGTTTGTGTTTGGATCCACAGGTATGTAAAATATATTACAGTTTTTCACAATTGTTTAAACACATTTATTGGAACATCAGACACAATGTGCACAAACTGAAACTCATGTTTCAGGTGACTTAACCAATCCTGCTGAACTCCAAGCACATTTACTGCTCTAGACTCAAATTCCCATTCCATACCACACATTTCTCACAACACTACACACAATTCACAATATCCTGCACACTCTTCCTGAATTCCCTCTCTTGCTGTTCACACAGAACACACAGTCAATCACATTTCTAAACTCCAAAGGCTGTTGTGCAATATGCAATCAGCCATTTGCCATTGAATTCATATTCATTGATGAAGCGGGGTTCAACCTTGTAAAAAGAAGGTGCCGAGGGAGGAATATCATTGGCCAGCGTGTCATCACAGAGGTCCCTGGCCAACGTGGAGGGAACATAACAATGTGTGCTGCCATCAATTTGATTGATTTGATTTGATATGTTTATTTGGTCACGTTATAGAAGTCAGTAGTCAATACAAAGTTGTTTTTTTTGCATGTATATCAAACAAGGACCAAAAGGTGTAGACTGAAGCCAAAGCTTATTTTGTCTACCCTTTTACAGTAACACAATGTAACCACTATAGTGCAAGATTTGAAAAAACAAAACAAAATAACATGAGAAGAAAAAAAAATATATACATACACATATTTATATATATATATATATATATATATATATATATATATATATATACACATACATACATACATACATACATACATACATACATACATACATACATATATATATGAGAGAAAGAAAGAAACAATGTAAATAAATAAGAAAAATAAATAAATGTTGCTCAAACTGGCAAACTGGACTCAATCACCACGGCGTCCTCCATCACCATGCCACCCTTGGCCCCTACAACACTGCACTTCTTCTAGCTTTCCTACTCATACTGTAAAATATTACGTATTTGTTGTTACAGTAAAGAATTGTGTGTTGTTTTCTATTTGAGTAGCCTATACATAAGAATACTATATGGTGATATATTACATCCAACAGCTGAAGGTGTAACACTGAACATACAATGCATGATTCTGAGACATTCATATATTGTTTTCCATTCATACTATAGTGTCTTCCATTCTGCACATCAGTGTTCAGTGGGTGCTTAGAAATGTCTACTCAAATGATGTATGTGTTTGGCATTTGAGAAGGAAATACCATTTAGTGAATAGTTAACACTGTTTTGAGGGTAGAGTGTGCTTTTGCAAGAGAAGTGTAGGATTTTGCATTTTGTGTGTGAGTTTTGTAATTTGTGTTTAGAGTTTTGAGAAAGTGAGGTAGTCTATCAGGAAATGTGTTTAAACAATTGTGAAAAACTGTCATTTGTATATTTGTGTTTGGTTAAACTGTATAACAACATATAATGAAGATACGAAGTGAAGCTAAGCATGGTAGAATGTTCAAATATGTACTTTATCGTCGAAGTTTATGTCGGCCCCGTCTACAGAGGTCGGTTGAGCCAGAGTGAATGTGTACGTGTGTGTGAACAGTTCCGAGTTCCGACCATAACCGTAAATGAGAGTTGTTGTTTGTTAAGACTTTTCAGGAAGTAATTGGTACGTTATTTACAGTGTTCTGTATTCTGAAATATGAAACGTTATTTATAGTGTTCTGTATTCTGAAATATGAATATTAAGCAGAGAATAAACCTGCTGAGCAGCAGTAGTATGATCATGTCATGTTTGTGTTTGGATCCACAGTTGCAGTTGTTAGCCACACCGTAGCTCAGCCGCTCAGTGCCCGCCGCCTGAGTGGCTCATATTGCCGGACCAGAGACCCCTAGCTCTGGCGCCGGTAATATTTGGGGGCTCGTCCGGGACGTTTTGTTTTTATATTTTTGTTGGTTCTAGATGTCAAACATGGGTTTCAGGTTGTGCACATTGTGTCTGATGTTCCAATTAATGTGTTTAAACAATTGTGAAAAACTGTAAGACAAACAAGCTAGGTGAAACAGTAACAAAATGTATCTGTGTTCCCTACTGAATTATTAGCTGTACTTTGGGCGTTATACTGGGTAGAGGAGAGTAAGCCAGAGGGAGTGGTGATTTGCTCAGACTCTGCAGCAGCCCTGAAAGCCATAAAAATTAGTAGTTGTTGTCAGTCTAGACCAGATGTACTAAGTGAAATATTATTAGTATTGTTTCGACTTGAAAAACTGCAGTGCATGGTGAAATTTATGTGGGTTCCAGTGAATGAATTAGCTGATAGGGTGGCGAAAGCAGCACTAAAGCGAGACGTGGTGGATGTTGAGATCCCACTAGGAAAGGCTGAGTATAGGTGTAATATCAAGGAGGGAATTGGGAGAGAGTGAAATTTGGGAGAAGGAGGAAAAAGGGAGGCACTTTTTTAATATTCAGCCGAAGGTCAATACTTCATATCATTATTCTGGAAGTCGAGTTGACGTGGTTAAATTAACCCGATTGAGGCTGGGGCACTGTTGGCTACATCAGAACTTATTTGTGGTAGGGAAACATCCAAGTGGGTTGTGTGAGTGTGGGAGGCCGGAAACAGTTCAACATGTTCTGATGGAGTGTAGAAAGTATTCTGCAGAAAGGAGTATTTTATATAGAACCTTGTTAGATCTAGGTATATCTTGTTTTTCTGTTAGAATATTACTCGGCCAACATGAGGACCATCAACTGATAGCAAGGGCAGTCATACATCTTCTGCATGCCACTGGGCTTTACTCGAGAATTAAAGTGACCATTGTGAACTAATTCAGCCCCAAACTACTAGAGGAGGGCAGTAATACGCCTGGATGCGTCAAAACTGCTGGAAACACAAAAGAAGAAGAAGAAGAAGAACAGTAACAAATGTATACAATAAAATATATGTTGAAACTACATTTAAACTAGTCATCTAGTTCCTTCCAATTAAAGTGGCCATTGTGGCTCTGTGAATTATACAAACACCGAACTTGATTCCTTTGCTGTATTTATAAAAAGGACAAGAAGTAAATGTCTAAAACGGCATTGGAAAACAAAAACAAGCAACCAAATGAAAAAAAAAGGTTTTTCCACGTTTTTTTTTTTACAATGTTTGTTAATTAATTAATTGAATATGTTTGTTTTAAGGACAGGATATATTAAAGACAACAACATATGTTGGTACTAGGGTTGCCAACCGTCCCTTGAAAAACAGATTTGTCTCGTATTTATAAACTAAAGTACGTCCCGTATTGAGCTGAAAAGGGACGCACTTTGTCCCGTATTACTGTGAGAGTCAAAAAATAGTCATAAAATGCCAATGGAAAATGGCATTGAGCTATTGAGTTCATAGGTTATTTTTTTCTGTTTTACTACAACTGTAGCCTACAGTCATGGCTTTTGAGGCACAAATATGTTTACAAGTTTTCTACAGACTTTCTGTTTGCATTTTTGTTATTGCACTAAAAAGGTGCACTATTACAGAATGGATGTTCTGCTTTCTTTCTATTGTTTTATATTCATTTATACAATTTTAAGTTAAGCAGGACATGTTTCTGTTTAAGAAAGATACTTATTTTATTCAGTTCATTTTGTTATTTTGTATTAAAGTGAATTGCTGGATAATAATTTGTTTTCCATGTGTTCATGGCATTCAAAAATATGCATCTAATTCAATTCAGGTTCTAGTCAAATTGTTAAAAAAAAGAGTTTCATTCACAAAAAAAGGGACTAAAAAAATTCACCACGCCAGGAAGGGTGAAGGCAATCGGTCGGGTTGGCCGGCCCTGCTGATGAGGTGTCCCTTATTTATTTTTCAGGGAGTTGGCAACCCTAGGTGAAACAGTAACAAATGTATACAATAAAATATATGTTGAAACTACATTTAAACTAGTCATCCTACCAATTAAAGTGGCCATTGTGGCTCTATGAATTATACAAACCCCAAACTTGATTCCTTTGCTGTATTTATAAAAAGGACAAGAAGTAAATGTCTAAAACGGCATTGGAAACAAAAACAAGCCACCAAACGAAAATAAACAAGTTTTTCCACGTTTGTCTAAATGTACATGTATACAGAAGTTGCCAAGCTGGGACAGACAATTTTACTAAAGCGTGGTATAATTTACCTGAACGCTTTTAGTTAAAGGTTCCATATGTAGAAATTAAACATTCAAATATTTATATGCAAAATAAAAAAGTATATAAAAAAACCAACCATTTGTACACTATGTTAAGGACACATAAGTCTGCCCCCTGTGTTGATAGAAGACTGAAAATAATGTGGTGTCACATGAGGACAGACCATCAAGCCTCGTAAAACCACTTTGTACCACTAGAAGTGATATAAATCATTGTAGCACTACCTTCACACATTCACCTGAAGAAGAGGAAGATGTTACACTGGCTGAGGATGTTTTCTACACAGTCAATCACACTGACATCCTGATAAAATAATATAAAGTCTTTATGAAGTGCCCCACCACCAAGACCACCTGTTCCCACATAATAACTGTCTCCAGGGTTGAGAAGAAGGAGAGTGTAACATTGCTTTTCCTTGATGGAAAGGGCTTTTTGTAATTAAAGAAATAGAAAGGAAACAACTGGCTCTTTATTCTGGACCACATTACAGTTCATTGTATCTTATGCTAGGGGCACAGCATTGTCATCATGATATACTGCCACCATCTGGTCTGGAGTGGTCGGTCTTACGCAGGTTACCTTTAAGAACAAATATCATGGACTCATACGTTAGCTGAGCATTTTCCAAATGAAATACTCTATGAAACTGTTCAACTCTATTCAGAAGACTGTAGTACTACATCAATCTGAGTGAGTGTAATAGTTCCATATTCAAGGAAGCTCATAAACAATTTTATACTGAATTTGTGTCAAATATGATGATTAAAAAGTTGTTTTAACTTGGAGTGGACAGATTTTAATCATTTTCCTATGTTGAGTAAAAATGGAGACATTATTTTCAAAGGCTTGGCATAAAAACACGATCCTGAATGTTAGTATGCAGAGTCCCTTTATTAAAAAAAAAAAAAAAGAAGAAAAAAGATTTGGGTGCAGCCTGAATATTTTGCCATGAAAAAAAAACAAAAACAAACAAAGAAAACAACTTAATCACCCACAAATCACCACCTCATGATATCAGTTTTACATTCTTGTGTTCAATCTCTTAAAATGTTTTCAAAGGTGTCCTCTAACATATAAAACAATCTTCTGCACAAATACCTGAATTACCTTTACTAAGACTTGACGGACAAAGATTCATATACTCATATTCTAAATGAGGATCTGCTCCACCATATTTCATAGGAAGTGTTGAACTACATTTACCCAGCTGCTTCAGTTAGAGATGAAGGACAGTGGCCATTTGCAAATTATAATGTTGACATATAACATGCATTTATGAGAAGCTTTTAAAATAATAATTTAATGACTCGTCATAGATTCAATTGCACATCGCACATGGAAAGTTTTCAGATCCTTTCAATTTATCGTATTTGCAGAGAGATGCACTGGTGGAAACTGAGAGGAAACATCTCAGGCTTAATAGCAGTTGGCAGGTTGTGTTACACTTGAGCAGTCAGCTGTCTTCCCATGTCTCCGTGTCTCCGCACTAAACCAGCTGCTGGCTCTGGTCACGTTTGTCAAAACAGGAGGGGACGTCCAACACAAGACAGGAATAAAGTATCTAATATATAAAACCCTTATTTTCAAAAACCCAGACATATTCGGACAAATTAATACAACCAGAAATGAAACGTTCACTTATTCATTATTTTGTCTGGAATGTTTTTTGTCATAAAATGACAGTCTGGACGGCATTAAGTGAGGATTTTCTTCCTTTGGGATCTTATGCTGGGCCTTCACTGGAGCTGTCGTTGTTTGTTTGTTTGTCTTTAAAAAACAAAATGCAACCTAACTGGATCGAGATCACGTGATCGTTCAACCACTGCAGAATATCCCACATAGGCTCTGTGTTGTTTTTGGGGAATTCTGCTGGTCTCTCCGGACCTCTTCAACTTCTGCAATGACTAATCATGAGGATGAGGGAGTTATTTCTGTAAGGGAACAGCTGATTCAGGATCGAGTATTCACCAAAGTATTTCCTATATAAAAACATCAAGGACGGATGATGGGAGCGAAGCAGAGAGGGAAGATGAGGAGGTTTGAATCATCTCTTCCCTTGATCGTCACGGGGAACGTGACATCGCCGGTGAATAAAATGGATGAGCTCAGGACACTGAGGAGGACACAGCAGGATATCAGGAATGGAGGACAATGCGTGTCAATTAGATGTGACTGCAGCAGCAAGATGGTCAAGAAACAGACTTAAGAATAGAAGACAGAAGTCAATCATCTGGTTTCATAGGATTCAATGAAAAAAAACAAGGTTCTGCAAATGACATATTTCTGTCCTTGTTGAAGTCGTAGTCCCCCTACACTGAACACTGGAAATACTTATCTACTGCAAAACAGCAACAACAAAGAGAAACAGGGACAACTGCAGGGCTGCGGTGACCCTGGATGTGTGTAACATATCATCCCTGTAGAGATTTTCTGGTGTAATTACAATATTTGATTTGCTTTCAGTTCTGGTTAAATTATCTTCAGCAGCTGAAATATTATAAGCAAACAACATCCAAACTGGTTAGTGCCGGCGTGTCTTCAACTGCCGCTTTATTTGTCATCAATAATTTAAATCTGCACCCTTATTTAACCACAACAAAGGAAACAAAAATAGCTCAGCGGATATTTAATACAGTAAATCTTTCTCTGTAAGACCGTTCACCGAAACACTGCCTAGACAACAACGTATGTGTTTATGCATTTAGCCACTTGAATATGACTTATGGTTGAATTGATGCACAGATCTGTTTATTTGACACCTTTTCTTGAGGAGTTGTTGTCAACAGTGTTAAACATCACTAAGACCTTTGTAACTGGCGTCAGCAACTATTCCAGTCTAAATAGACAGTTTCACACTGGATGTGTTTCTGGGTGAGCTGTCATGTGCGTCTTGTAAAGTATGTTCCCCGTAGTTTTAGTAAAATGTGGAAAGTGCATAAACTGTGTCAGAAAAACTGGAAAAGGGTCCTGTGATGTCAGCCATAGGTTCTCTGAAGAGTATTTTTGAAGCCTCTTTTTCCTCATAGTCTGACTTGGTTTTTAACCCAGATTTACGTCTGTTTATTTGATGAACTGCAATTAAAAGAAACATTTTTTTAACCAATTTGGCTTTACTTGAGCCAAGAGACACATGCGGTGCGTCCAAAATCCCGTACTAAGCAGTATATACTAAAAAGTATACTTAAGTTCAGCACACTTTTGAGTAAATATCAGTAGTGTGCATTAATTCGGACGTACTATTAAGAGCGCAAACGTCACTTCCTGCCGTTGGGAGGAAGTGATGTGTCACAGCAGCAGCAGCAGCAGCAGCAGCAGCAGCAGCAGCAGCAGCAGCAGCAGCAGCAGCAGCAGCAGCAGCAGCAGCAGCAGCAGCAGCAGCAGCAGCAGCAGCAGCAGCAGCAGCAGCAGCAGCAGCAGCAGCGCACCGCTATTTCCCGTTTATTATGGCCGAAACAAGATGACATTATATAATATTATTATATGCGGATATTATAATATTAATATTATATAATAATATTATTGTACTTAATATTATACTTATGACATATACGTATCACTTAGCATTCAAACACCGCTGCATTACATTGTGGAAAGTTTCTGCTTAGCTTGTGTCCATCAATCCACACTAAGGCTGCGTCCGAAATTGCATACTTCCACCCTAATGAGTATGCAAAATGAGTGTGCAAGATTTTTTAGCGCCTCTGAAACATTAGAACGTACTCAATAGTATGTACTATCCATACTCATATCGGAGAATTTTTTTAGTGTGGATTGATGGACACTAGCCGAGCAGAAACTTACCACAATGCAATGCAGCAGCGTTTGGTTGCTAAGTGATACGTATATGTCATAAGTATAATATTAAGTATAATAATATTATTATATAATATTAATATTATAATATTCGTATATAATAATATTATATAATCTCATCTTGTTTCGGCAAAGGATAAACGGGAAAGAGCGGAGTGGTGCTGCTACTGCTGCTGTGACAGGTTACCATGGTAACAACTCCCCCCCCTCCCTACGGCAGGAAGTGACGTGTGCGCTCTTAATAGTACGTCCGAATTAATGCAACACTATGGATATTTACTCAAAAGTGTGCCAAATTTAAGTATAATTTTTAGTAGGCTATATACTTTTTAGTATGGCATTTCGGACGCACCGTATAGATTTCTCCGGAATGAGTATGGATAGAGCATACTATTGAGTACGTACTAATGTTTCGGACGCACTAAAAAATCTCGCATACTCATTTTGCATACTCATTAGGGTGGAAGTATGCAATTTCGGACGCAGCCTTCACCTTTCTACTGAACAGAAAAAACGTTCAGTATCGAGCTTTATTTTGAAGCCCCGCCGCAGAGCTTCCTTTCTGACTCTGTTTAACCTGATGCAGTTTCTTAGCAACATCAGCCGCCCCCTCTTCTCCCGCCCCCTCCCTTCCTGCCATCACTCCCCCCCTCCTTCCGGACCAGCTACGGCCGTCACGTGACCTGTCACCCAACTGATGGGTGTCATGATTAAACCGGAAAGAGTGAGAGAGGTGAGCTGGGCGAGGGTCACGCACCTCCGGTGTGTGTGTGTGTGTGTGTGTGTGTGTGTGTGTGTGTGTGTGTGTGTGTGTGTGTGTGTGTGTGTGTGTGTGTGTGTGTGTGCAGGAAAAGACAAGTAAAACTTTTATTTATCTATTTTCATTAGGTGATCTTTTTTTGTTTAAAGAGCATATTGCAGGTTAGAATTTTTTCCAAAATTATACCTGACCTTATATGAAAATGACTATGTGAGAAGTTAATGTAGGATTTAATGTGTTTTACAAGACATAAGGGCACGTATTCAGAGGAAAAAGTGGCTGATTTTAAAGGGAACCCTGCATATTAAGACATGTAGTCCCTAATTAGCCACAATTGTTCTCTTATACTAAAATATGTTGTTAGAAACACATAAAATAATCTAATTGCTTTAAAAATCTACAATGTTTATTACATATTTTGACCTGCGGGAGGCGCCATGTTTTACCTGCGCAATGTATTCTGGGGGCGATGACGTACGACGGTGGCTCTGGGAAGATAAGCCCCATTAGTTTAACTGGGACAGGTATCTAAAACATAGATGAGCAGCACTCTCCCGGCCGTGGAGGCTGACGAGGGAGCCCATAAGACGTCTCGGTTCAGGCAAACTGGATCAAAGTTCTGTGATGCACGGGAGATCTGCAAAAATGATCAATGTCGTGAGCATCTTACCAGTGCATTAGGCTCCTGCGTAGACGGCGTAGCCTACGGCGTAGACGGCGTAGGCTACGCCGTAGCCTGCGTAGCCGGGGCTCTACAGCCCGCAGCGCTCCGCCACCCGCTCTCCGCTCTCCGCTCTCGCTGCCGCCGCCGGGATGGAGACGCCGGTGGGCAATATGCACGTTTGAGTGGGCATAGCCCCCCCCTCTCCCCCCTAAAACCGGCCTCGGTGCTGGGTGATGACAGACCAGAGTCTAAGGGGACTGGCCCGGGACTTTGACGAAACGGGAGGCGCAGACTTCGCTTCAAATAGGCAAGAACATCTTTATTTAATTTAATGACGCCAGATCTGGCTGGGGTTTTTATTGTAGCATCGGTTATCTGCTAGTTGAAACGTGTGGTCTGTTAGTCTATCTGAGTTTTATGGTGTTTTTATAGTTCATGCTGTATGGGGCTGCACTTTTTTTTAATTTTATTTTACTTTTTTGTAGGTGCGCCGTCACCTTAATGTTCAGCTGTGTTTTCATCTGTGTTTCTGGTGCGCCGTCACCTGTTTAGCTGTGTTTTCATCTGTTTCTGGGTGTCAGAACAGTGGACGGGGGTTAGCAGGTGCCACCGTGTGACGTACTACCCAGAACGTAAAAAACAATGGCGACCTACATGTTAAATTATATTTTCAAATTTGATTAAAACGAAGACATCAACAAGGTTTTTTATATCACATTGTTATAATTGATACCAACATTTATCTTTAAAGACCTACATGTCTTAATATGCAGGGTTCCTTTTAACAAAGCTCCTACAAACGCTTTTTTTTTCAAACACCGCGTCATATGACGCAGCGGGAGGGAGACGTCTCCACAGCTCTGCCCCATCTGACTATGCAGACCCCGTACACACGTAGCCGGGTATCTGCTAAACTGAAGATATTTTCCTACATTTGGACCTGTCATCCACATGAAAACGCAAATAAACGAATGTTTAAAAAAACTCTGGGCAAAGTGAAGATTTTTGAAAACTCTGTTTATGTAGATGCGTGTAGACAGAGACAGAGAGCAGTTTTGCGTTTTCGAACGTCACATTATGCTCCAAAACAACAACAAATCTGCTCTGAGTCTGACGTCTAACGTGCGACCCAGAACTACAGATGATCCACCATCTGTCCTCCAAGCTATTTATTAAATAAATGGTCTCTGCTCTTGACACCGTTACACCGACGCAGAGCCTACGCCGTAGGGTACGCGGCGACACGTTAACGCGGCAGCTCCGTGGTGGGACACGGGGGGACTCGAGCTCGTTACCTGAGAAGGAGACGCAGCTCCCGGGGAAGCTGCGCTGCAGAGGCGGCCCGGAGGCCGGAAGACCAGATGATCTACAGGATCTAACGGGTTCGTAATTATAAGGCTGTGGCCCGTCATATTGGTGTGAATACAGATTCACAACCTCTTCAGTGTCACAACTAACATTAAGATCCATTATTTTTCCTATTGTTGAATTCACCGCGCTCCCTGGTGCCACGTCACTTCCGGTTCAGCTCTTTCAGATGCGGAAGTAAAATACTCTCACAAAAACAACTCCGGAGGTCACTGTAGTATATATTTATGCGTATTTCAATGAAAATTCAGTTCCCACATTATTTTCCTACACATTGATTCACAGGGGTCTCCAACCTGCAATCTGCTCTTTAAGCTTTTTTAATTACTTTGTAATCATTCAAAATATTTAAAAAACGATTTGTATCGAGAAAACAATAATTTACTCAGTATATTAATTATTACAAGCACTTTATTCAATTCAATTCAATTTTATTTATATAGCGTCTAATACAACAAAAGTTGTCTCTAGGCGCTTTCCAGAGACCCAGAACATGTTTTGAACACAATTTATGGACAATAGTCTCCCTGAAAATGATAATTTTACTTGATTAATAGTATATTCTTGTGTTGTAAACATATGTCGTAGGATGATTATGACAATGATACGTTACAGCGTTTGTTGCCTTAAAAATCTGCAGTTTTGGTTAAAAAAAATCCAGTGTAAAATAGAAATTGTAGACTTTGCTCCAGAAATGTAAAGAAGTGGACATTAAAGGAGTCCTACTGTTTTACATGGTTTTTCTGAAGTTCATACAATTTTGAGAAGTATTAGTGACATTTCTAGGAATTGTTTTGGCCAAAAATACATCAGGAAGAAAAGCAGAAAAGGTTTAAACCTTCCTAACAAGGCCAGATTACCGCTCTAAAATATCCGTATTTGATTGGATTGGTTGCAAAATAAAGGTAAGACATGTGAAACTACAACACAAGTCTAAAATATAACGATACACGTTACCAGACCAGAGTAAATGAATGTAGCCCAAATGAAAACATTACACTTCTGCTGCATACACGTTGGATTAATTCAGTGTTCAGCCTTTAGAAATCCATTCTTTAATTTGTCCCGAGTTTTTGTACCAAGATTAATTTTTTTGTTGTGTAATTTTTTTTTAGAGATGTCTTTGAGGAGGAATGTTGAGATGATGACAGTTTCAATGGTGTGTACTAAATATTTTCTTTTCAATTTGATGTATATTGTTATTAAATAAATCCACATATTACCATTTTGCTTTCGTTTAATGTGCCCAAGTCACCTCCATGAAGAATAGTTGCCAGTTCATCAAAAAACAAATAAAATAAAATACAAGAAGCACAGAGACAGGACACATTCAGAGCACACACTGATAAATGAAGTGCAGTTACTGCCTAAAGACACGCAGGTACTGGCTTACTGTCGCATGCTTTCGCACGATTATACCGGTAACAGAGGAAAACCCAACAGATCAAAGAGGTTGTGATTCGGCACAGAGACGTGGGATTTGCCCTGGAATATGATTTATCTTGGTAAAACACCAAAGCTAAGACCTAATTCAGGGTTGGACCGTAAAGTGAAGTTGTTATGTGTGTGTGTGTGTGTGTTTTCGGCTCAGTGCGTTTCACAGAGGGGTCGTCCTGACATTGTCACAATCATTGGCGTTTTAGTGTTTATAACAGGTAGCAACTGACTGCTGCTTCTGATTTGCTTCTTTACGAGCTGCTTAAAAAGGCGTTCCTTAGGAACAGATTATGGGGGTGCAGCCACTCCACCTCTGTTAGTTATGCTTCTTTTGAAATGGGGGGGCTACATCTGTGCACCACCCCATTAGGAAGTAGAGCAAAAGCAGCTTGATGTGGCGCAGGGTGGAGATAAAGGTGGGGCAGCTTCTACTCTGCTGTAGGTCCTTCACGTCACAGTCCCCTGCAAGTCTGAACCGCATGACTAAGTTAGCAGTCACGTCAGACACTAGAATATAAACGTTTGAATAAACCTGAACCTGAGAAAACTGTTGGTATAAATGATATAAATCATCTGCAGTTGCGTCTACGACTAAATCCCCCAACGGCAGGAACACTGAGACGATCCAGTTCAGTTCAGCTTTGGTGGATTCAAGGAAAAGTCGCTGGTGAGATCAGCCGAAACAGAAAGGTCTGAACTGAAGGAAGCGCTGGGGGACGACTGGAGAAGGAAATGTCCGCACATCTGGCCAAGTACAGAACACTCCCCGAGAGGAAGACATGTCATTATTCCCAGTGTACCAGAGAGGAGACCTCACAGGAGCAAGTACAGAAGGTTTCCCCCACAATCTGACAGCGATCTATCAACTTCAAGACAAGAGAGAGCAGATTTGGCTGCAGTTAAGGAGCTAAACCTGCTGTGGAGCAGCATTCGGTTTTTCTCTTAAAAAAACACACACTAAAGAAAAAGTTATTCCTAAACTTTCTTCCCTAAACTAAGACTACCTTCAAACTAATCTGGACGTCTCAGAGTCGGTAGCTGCAGGTGGAAATTGTGTTAATAAGCAGTTGAAATAACAAAAATGAGCTTCTTCCATTCAGAAATAATAGAGTCATGTGCAAACAATTAGTATTAATTTTAGTTTGTGTGTGTTGGTTAAAATATAAAAGAAAACATTAGATTGTAATTATCACGATAAGGTAGAATCATAAATAAAACTGTTAGTAAATGAAGAGAAAGATAAAGGCTGGGCTGTAATTACTGGGTACCCTCATGATCCAGCAGCTTGTTGCTCCCCCTCCAGCTCCAGACGTCTGAACCAGTCTTTTCCTGTACCACTTTATCAGTTCATCACATCGCTCTGGAGGAATTTGGGTCCATTCTTCTTTACAAACTCAGTTCATTCAAATTGTTGAGCATGTGTACAGCTCTGATAAGGTCCCATCACACCATTTCAGCCGGTTAGAGTCTGGGCTTTGATTAGGCTGTCCGAAAAAAACTTGATTCTTTTATTTTGAAGACATTCTGATGCACATTTCCTGGTGTCCTTTCCATTGTGCTCTTGCATGTTTAACTAAGTTGTGGTTGCCAGACAAAGGGCCTCACATGTGTGTCTGGAAGAGGGCGGAGCACGGAGGAGCTGGTGCCCGACTACGAGGTGCCCAGGTCCCGTGGCTGCAAGACAGCCCCAAATCCTCACACCTCCACCGCCGTGCTTGGCTATGGACATGAGCTGGTTCTGCTGAAATGCTGTGTTGGATCTCCACCAAAGATGGCGGCGAGCATGGAGGCCGTAAATATGCAGTTTTGCCTCCAAGCTCTTCCCAACAAATGTAACCTCTTTAGTCTACCTCTGATTTTCTTGACTTCAACTGTCCTGGGGCCTCATTTATAGAAGAGTGTGTAGGATCCATACTAAAAGTGCACGTCCGCCCAAAAGCACAAGAAAATCCGGATTTATAAAACCGTGTGCACGCACACCTGCACGCAATGTTCGCTTTATAAATCACAGTCCAGCTGGAAGGTTGCGCACATGAATTCGCCTCATATCCCGCCCTCTACACGCCCACTTTCTGTATTGGATTGTATTTGCATATAAATGAGCCTGCAGCCTGTTTCTGCTGTGCGTCAGGATGAATGAGACGTGTCGAGCCAGGCAATCGTGCCACTAAATTTCACGGAGACTGAGATAGAGATGTTGTGGATGAGGTGGAGGCCGGGAAAACCACATTATTTGGTGGTCACAGTAAAAGTATAAATAGTAGTATATAAATAGTATAAAATAAAGCGAGTGCCACGGACAGATCTGTTGCAGAAAAAAAAAGAAGTGGTGTGATTTGAAGGTGGAGGCCAAGAGGTACGGAGCCCCTAAAGGGACACAGATTTTTTTTATATACAGGACTGTCTCAGAAAATTTGAATATTGTGATTTTCTGTAATGCAATTAAAAAAACAAAAATGTCATACATTCTGGATTCATTACAAATCAACTGAAATATTGCAAGCCTTTTATTATTTTAATATTTCTGATCATGGCTTACAGTTTAAGAAAACTCAAATATCCTATCTCAAAAAATTTGAATATTCTGGGAATCTTAATCTTAAACTGTAAGCCATAATCAGCAATATTAAAATAATAAAAGGCTTGCAATATTTCAGTTGATTTGTAATGAATCAGAATGTATGACATTTTTGTTTTTTTAATTGCATTACAGAAAATAAAGAACTTTATCACAATATTCTAATTTTCTGAGACAGTCCTGTATTACACCAACGCAGAGCCTATGGCGTAGGTGCGCTTCGTTTTAACGCGGAACCATAATTTAGGCTTTACGCGCGCGCGTAAAGGTTTCACGCGCCCGTAAAACTCATTATATATATATTTAAAAAATCTGAGTCCCTTAGTTTAGGGGCTCCGTAGAGTGGCTCGGCACTCATTTGTTCTGTCCTCAGTCACTCTACGGTTGTCGCGGTGGGTGAAGAGGAGGTTCCCGGCACGCCGTGTCCTGACTGACGCTGTGCTTCACACACAGAGGGACACGATCAGCGCTATTATATTATAAGTCTGATATGCGATGACATTAAGAGTATGACATAAATCTGGCTTCATTTCACCACCTCACCGCCTGTGTCGCCAGTTCCCCATATCTTCAAAATGTTTGTGCGCAAGGGTCAGGGTTGGCGTAAAGATACACACATTTTTTTCTTTTTAAATCCCAACCTTTGCGTAGAAGGTGGCGTGCGCATCTTTCAAGCCCTGTTTTGTGCGCAAGCAAGCTTTATAAATGAGGCCCCTGGACTGTAACATTTGACATGCTCAGTGAGGCCTATGTTGAGAAAGCGCTCGCGTTTTTCTCTTCTTTTTAATTCATTCAGCATTGTGCAGCCTGACATCGGAGATACTTTGCAGGGATGTCCACTTCTGGTGACATTGGCAGTGGTCTTGATTGCTTTAGTATTTATTATTTATATATGTTGTTTTTTCTACTATTACGTGTTGCACTGAAGAGTGAGATGCTCCAGTTTTATTCTATGTATGTATAGCTCACTGTACATCTGTAAATGACAATAAAAGGCATTCTATTCTATTCTATACACTTGTGAATAATGTCTCTCACAGTACAACACTATAAGCTCAAAATTAGCAGAGAAATGGTTTTATAACACTTTCCAGTTTGATTTACTTCAAAAAATTGCTTCTCTAAGATCATTGCTTATATCGTTTCCATGTTGCATTTGTTAGCACAGCTGAACCCTACAGACCAGCTTCCTGCAAAAACACCTTTTAGAGGTCTGCGCATTTGCTGATAACCAATAATCAAGGGCCGATTAATAGCAGCACCTGGATGCAATTTACCCTCTTAAATCCAGTAAGGGGGTACTTAATATTTCTCTCTTTCTTTTGGACCTTAGTTTTAGATTGTCCTTTATTCCTCCTTTAGTGGGGAAATTTGCTTTGTGCAGCAGCAGTACACACAACATACACATGCAGCGAAAGGGTAAAAAAAAAAAAAAATGATGGCATCTTCATGACCCTTAATAGGAATAAGCAAATGTAGATAATGGATGGAAGGAATTGAAATAATGGAGCAGTGAAAATGCTGTTGAGGCTTTATTTGCATCGAGCATATGAGTCTTATTAAGTTTAAACATAGTGACCTATCTCATGTTTAGTATGTAAAGTCTTCATCAGTAAATTAAACTACACCAATCAAATGAATGCAGTAAAGTAAAAAGTACGATATATTATGCATTTATTTGTGAACTTACTGTTAAATAATATTAGAAATATACATTACTAAGTCATGGTCAGGGTAACAATCAAAATATGAAACAAGAAATTATACCATGCATGCAGGGTGAGAGCTAGACTTGTAGTTCTCAAGACCACTTTTTTGTGGTCTTGGTCTCGGTCTCTGGTCTCTCGGACTCGGATAATTGAGATGCCGTTGCTCACCAAGGTGACAGAATCTGGTGATCACCAGTTCTTCCTTTTGTTAATGTACAGTTTTGTAAACTATTTGTATTTTGCATTTGATTTAATGTTTCGGTGCATCTGCATGTGTGTCTGTATGTAATTACAGTTTTGTGTTTATAACGGCCTTGTTTGAATAAATATGGCATCATTGGCCTTTGAATAATACTTTCATATCGTTGTGATTGATTAACCATCACCATCATTTCAGTGATGCTGATATACGGTGTAATCTGGCTACTATAATGGTAAATAATGCAAGTTCAAGTCGATAATTGTCTTTAATATCTAAAATTCACATTTCATCTACAAATTAAGTACAATTTAAATCAGTAAGATTTAATATTCATCAGACTTTTCTGAGGTGGAGGCTGGTTATTGTGTTAGAGGACTTTGGGACTAGTTAGTAGTCATGTTAATCCTCAAAAGCACTGTAGTCAATCCTCCAATAGTGTAGAAATAGCGGTAGTGCAACTACCACACATATTTCATCTCAGCTGATTGATGAAAACTTTTATAGTGAGTTCAACATAAAACCTCCACTTCTCTGTGTTATTGTGCTGCAGTTGAATACAACCTCATATGGAAACTAGCTGAACCAGGATGGAGCTGATGTTCTACAACTCACGCAAGATGACGAAATAACTAGGTTTCTTTTAGGTCTCGGTCTCGAGCTGAACTAGATGGTAACCATTGTTGCCGAAAGCATACATATATATACAATAAAATACAATACAATTAATAATAATAATAATAATAATAATAATAATAATAATAATAATAATAATAATAATAATAATAATAATAATAATAAATGTTATTTGTAGAGCACTTTTCATGTATAATCTCAAAGTGCTTACATAAACAAGGGATCGTCAGGACACATAAAAGACCAGAAGAAAAAGAAAGCATAAAAATAATAAAAACACACAATTAATACATGAAATATTAATACAATTACAATAAATATTTAACATTAAATATCTATACTCTATCGATACTCTCTGGTCTTGGTACCATACTCACATGTTCATTTGCTTAGTTACCTACCGTCACACATGTTGTAGTTTTTGCAACAAAGAAGCAGACTGAACAAAATATTGAATTCCTCTGAGAAAATTACCCAAGAAAATACATTTAATACAAAATAAAATACAAAATACAAAAAAAAAGAGGGAAATTAACGTAATCTTTTTCTTTATTTGCGTTGACTTTCTTATATTTTACATTAGTAATATTGAACGTTTTGCAATACGACACTTTCAGACAGTTGCTAATGATCGTTAACACTTCAAATGAAACACACTGACGACAGGATTATGAACATGTCGCACCGGCGTTAGAGAACCAGTTTAGATTCAGAATGTATTTTTTTTGTATTGTATTTGTATTTATTTTTCACAGAGATAGAAAGCCCCACATAAGCAGGGCATCAAAAAATTGAGACAAACTCTTGTTGTTCCTCTCCACGGAAATCTTTAGTAAAAGGCGAAAGATTTATACGATCTGAAGAGAAACAAGAGTGCTACCGGGACAGCGGTCAACAGGGGGATGCCATTAACGGAGGTACAACTTTTTGTGACGGTTCCTCTAGTGCAAAGTCACATTTCACATCTTTAAGATAAAATATGAAAGACATTCATATGTTAAAATTAATGGATAAAATACAAAGAGTTTCTACGTAAAATAGGTCAATTTATCCCAAATGAATGTTCATTCATTGCCGCAATGCATGATGGGACTACACTTTGTCCTTTTAAAAACTCGCGTTTGTCAGTCACCTGCCTTTATAGTTCAAGTAGTAATTCATTTTCAGTTCCCAAAGGCACAAAACCCACTAAAGTATTTGTACGGTGTTTGCCGACCCTTTTTCATTGTTTCAGAAATAAATAAAAGGCCCGCCTCCTCACGAAGATCGAGACACAGATCCACTGAAACACACTGAACAACGATTATGACGTTACAGATGGAAGTTTAAATCATTTGAAAACTGCAAAGAAGCACACGAACATTCAGATACACAAGTGAAGGAGCCACTCGTGAATACATTTATGTCCTATATTTTTCAATACAATAACTACATTTCCTGGTTACATTTCCTTCTTTTAGACGAACCTCTGTTCGGCCAGCAGGTGGCGCCATTTATTGATTATTTTGATTATGGTGTTCTTGCAGCAGCTCGTTTTCAAGCACCAGGAGCCAATAACCAATAATGGAAATAAATGTGTATAATGTTCATTGGCAGGTCTAATGAGGGGTATATCCTCACACAGGCTCCACATCTTGAAAATAGTGTTTAATCAGATGCTCTTCAGTGTCAGTTTGAATTATTTTAAGGATGTATAAAAGGTAATTTATTCAATTTAAGATATTTATGTCCTATAAACATTAATGGCTTTTAGTTTTTATTTTATTATTATTAATGTTTAAACCTGCATTTTTGCTTTCATCTAGGGTTACAGTATATTTGGTCGTATTATCCACTATCCAACTGAAAATCAGCATAGCATTAGTGACTTAAAATGCACAAAATATAATCACAAAGAACTGTCTTTGGTGTTATAAATACAAGTTCTTCATATGTGCATCTTCCACTTTTTTCCTCCTGTATTTCTTACGTGCACCACTTGTTTGATATCATTTTATTGGATTTTTTTTGGGCCATATTTCACAATGTATGTATGCAACATTATTCCAAATATTCCTGACAGTCTGCACCGTACAGCAGTGGAAAAGTGTCCACATCTGTTATTCAAATATAAAACTACTGCACTACAAGTCACAAGCAAATCCTGCACAATAAATAGAAAATACAAATTAAAAACAAAACATTAAAGTTCTCATAGTATACAGAAAAGGGTTTTAATTTTTAACTGGGGAGGCGTTGCTTGTAAGATTCTCCGAGTGGGCCATAATTGACATTTTGGTTGTATCAGTGTTCAGCTTTTCTCCCTCGTCATGTGATCCAGTTCCCTGATAGAGCTTTATTATTTTTCTGTCGTGGAGGCTCTTCCATAAATCTTTCTCCATATTGTAGTCGTGGTTGATGAAGAAAATTACATTGCTTTTAACAAGCTTTTCGAAATAGTAGTTGGAGTATTTTTTGTAGCCTTCAGTCATGAATCCATATGCGCTCACCTGAGGATGACAGATGTCAAGAAATGAGAACGGACTGGTTCAAATTTGAAAACATACATTTTTGTAAAGATATTGGAAAAATATGCCTTTTTCTCCCTTCATCTGGAGACATTAAAGTAATATATTAAAACATGACTTACTGTGTCGCAGGTGTGCAGAGCCAGAAAAAGACTAAACGCCCCGTTAGTTGGTCGGACAAGTGCCCAATATGTAGAATTTAGATTCTTCGACATTAAGAATCTGAGAGAAATGAAAAGGTGTCAAATAAAGACAAAACAAATTAGAGCCTGTAAAAGTGACCGTTTCATTGAAGACACTTCGTTAAAGGTAGTTAATGGCTGACTGCACCTTTTTGAAAAGTCTGCTTCTAATAAGGATTAAAATTAATTTCAAAGTTTCTCAGAACATCTTATTCGTTATATCAATGAAAGTCTGGAGACATAAAGCAGGAAAAATATCATGCTCCTTGTAGGAAGAGAGGAACTTCCCTCAAGGTTTTTCTGAACAGAAATGATTGTTTGGGGGAAATAAATAAAAAACAAGTAATCTTGATCAAGATATTACACACGCACGCAC
This sequence comes from Cololabis saira, assembly GCF_033807715.1. NCBI lineage: Eukaryota > Metazoa > Chordata > Actinopteri > Beloniformes > Belonidae > Cololabis > Cololabis saira. Next base: position 28,240,349 of record NC_084605.1, on the reverse strand, counting down.
ACCAGATTTAAATTTCGAAATGTAGTGAAAGAAAACCTTTCTGTTAAATTAAACTATATAATTTATTTTCCAGGGGGAAATGTTTTTATAAAATGTTTCAGAGCAATACATAATTTCTTTATAATCCACTGATGTCCATGGTCTCATTAATCATTTAGCCAGGATTCAACGGAGATGCGTCACAACCCCGCCCCCTTCAGCCTCAGAGGCAAAGCAAATTCAGCATGATGTGCAGTTCAGTGGAGATTGAGAAGGATGAGAGGCTAAATAATAAGATATTGATCTGGGGCTGTGATGTCACAGTACTCTGCAAATCTCAGATCACTGACAGATTTTCAGATTTAGGTTTTTCCAACAAAATTATAGTGTTTAAAGACTGTATTCACTCTGAGCAAGTACCGGTATATGCTTTCAGGTGCTGATTTTCATATTGTGCTTTTCATCAGACCTGTTATTCCCCTTTACTCTTGTGTATAGCTGAAAAATTATTCACAGTTTTCCTTATAGTTGGCATTTTGAAATCACGGATCCTCATTTGGATGAGAAGGCGGCGGAAGCCTGACCTGTTTCGTACGTATCGGAGGAAGTCCTGGTGCAGAACGTAGAAGCGGCTCTCGTTGTATTGTCCTGAATAATAAACTCTCGGTCTGAAGGAGTCAAACGTACAAGTGATCATGGATAAACAGAGACAGCTAAAGGCAGAGGAGGCATGATTAAAGAGCTTTTCTTCATCACGTCTACAAACTTGAGTAAGATGTGCACAAACTTTACAAATACTTGCACACGTTTGAAGAATATAAAGTAGCTTGGGACAAATAAGTCAACAGAACACTCTTATGTTCCTCATGTATGCGTCCACAGACAGTGGAACAGTGATGATATGATAGAAAGATATATCTGGATAGATCGCTTGTTTTTAATGATAATCGTCTACAAGTGAAATGCATGTTGCTTTGATAGTTACTCCTTATTTTTGTATTGGCCTGTAGAGACATTTTCTCCCTTGAGAAGACCCTGGAGCCACTGGAAGTCCCTCATCCCCTCAGGAATCAAGACGTATTTTATACCCTGCCAAAAGAAGAGTCAGTTTAACGTTGCGCAGGATCCATGGACAGAGTTACGTAGTTTCAGTACCTCATCATGAGGGGCGGACGTGTATCCGTATTTCTTGAAGATATTGAGCGATGCAGTGATGGAGTGCGCCGTGTGAACGTACACCGATGTCCTGTTCCCCACGTCCTCCTCGTGACCCTTGATGACGGCACCATTCACCCTGTGGTGCAAACAAATCACCCTTGATTCTTCAGATGCTGGACGTGTGGTCCTCTTGTCTATCTTGTCTTGCTTGGGGGTATTAACCGATTAAGGTCCACACATAGCTGCATTTGAGGGTTTCACGTTGTCCTGTTTTTAATTACCAGCTGAGACCGCACGGCTGGTATCATTTTCCTCCCCGTGTGTGTTTCAGAAGGTCAAGTGCGGTCCAAGAGGCAACAAGGTATTCTGTTAATATTACTCAACATTTTATAAATATTGTCAATGTGATCAGTACTCGAGTTGTAAAAAAAGATCAGGGGGGATGGTGGATTTTATCATATGGGGACAGATAATTTGTGCTGATTACAAATAATATAATATATTACAAATAATAGCAGTGACCAAAACACCTGCAGAAACACTGCAGGAATGACATAGCAGCAGTTAAATACAGCCTTATGTAAGCTTTAAATATCTACTGGGCTTACATCAAAACACAACAATAAAAAACAGTTTTCTGAACTTATCAATATGACTCTGTCCTTCACAGGATAAGTAAAACGGATCACTGCAAAAACTCAAAATCTTAACAAGAATATTTGTCTTATTTCTAGTTAAAATGTCTCATTTTAGTAAAAAAATCTCATTACACTTAAAACAAGACTCATCACTGGAAAAAAACAACAATTTTCATCTGTTTCAAGTAGATTTTCACCTAAAATAAGTAGAAAAATCTGCCAATGGAACAAGATTTTATTGCTTGTAATGAGAGGATAAATCTTGTCCCACTGGCAGATTTTTCTACTTATTTCAAGTGAAAATTTTCTTGAAACATGTGAAAATTGTCAAATAAGTTATTTTTCTGGTAATGACTCTAAATGTTGAAATAGCACATTCATTGATGAAATGACATAAGGGATGGAAAGGGGGGATGATTTTGACCGTTTTTATTTCAGGGGGGATGCCATCCCCCCTCAACTCGAGTACTGAATGTGATGCTTTTCAGGTTTTAATCAAATATTTCCAGGTAAAAGGAAATGCAGAAGTAAGAACAGTTGTAATACCACAACTGACCACTAGAGGCCGTCTCCAAAAGGGGAGTCGATCTGCTTCGACCACCATGTTGAAATGTGCAATTTAATTTACAGCTTGGTTCATAAAGGATTTTGGTCTCCATAGCAAGACATGATAATGTTTTTGTACTACCACGTTGGGTAGAATTATATAAATGTATGTGTAATTAGGGGCGTGGTCTTTTGATTGGAAATTGGAGCCAATGACTGGCTGTCATCATTTTTTATATTTAGCGCTGTATTGACTTTTGAGAATCGCTTCTAAGCTGTGAATAAAGACCTAACGGAGCATAGTTTTTCATATTTTAAAGAGAATACATTTTCAATCGTATCAGACAGCCTTGATGGTCGGAGGATGAAACGTTTGCCAGGCAGCAGTTAACTTGTGTTATCCCCGCATTAGGCTAAATGATTTCAGCTCCTTATCTCCACCTACGTGAGTGGGTGAGTTCCAACCAGCAGTGCAGGCCTGTGTATTTTGGCCTTTTGTAACATGGCGCAGCACAGTATGAACAAAAAGAAGCTGCTTCAAAAGTACCCTTGAGCAAACCTGTGGGTGAAGTCATGGAGACTTGTCCAGTTCTTCTTATAAAGTTTACGGTTTTATTTTACCATCTTTCATAATTGTGGGACAGCATGTTGATGGAAAACTGTCCCCATGCAGTTATAAACAACAGCCAGTGTGTGTGTTGTCATTATACTGTAGCTGCATGAGGGTTAATGGCAGTAGGGGAAGTGTAAGAGCCATACATTGATTATTCATGTCTTATTGGTTTGATCTGGTTGCTACGGTGATGAAGGAGGTGGGTGATCACCATAGGTTATATAGGTATCCAATCACCTGCACTGTGGTGGAGAGAGGCGAGTTAGGTAGCCGTAATTTTTGTTGACCGCTTTGTACTGATCACCCCGATTATACGTTTGCAGGCAGTGTACACGTTTAAAAACTCAATAGGCGAATGTAATCGGAAGGCAGGTGGGGCTGAGTTTGTTAATAAACGCCATAAAACTTATCTTGGACTCAGCGTACTTCTCTGTCAGCAGCAGCGCGTCATGCAACTATACAGGACCTAAAAATAAAACTCTCAAGCGCCTCTTAAAAGTACAGGAAAGCCGCAATAGGGAAGTGTGTGTGTGTCAGCAAAGTTAGAGCTATTGTTAGAGCTTTAAATGGGCTCTTTAAGTGTGAAAACGTCGTCATTGTTTGAAACTATGCACAAGCCATAATTATCGTATTTTCTGGACTATAAGCCGCACCTGTATATAAGCTGCACCCCCTCTATTTTTAAAAAAACTATAAAAAAAGATATACAGCCGCACCTGTATATAAGCCGCACCCACTTTTATTTTAAAAAAAAGATATGCAAGCCGCAGATATTTATGTTGTTAGATTAGATATTTACTACATGTACTGAACGATTTTGAAGTGTAAATGATGTACATGTTTGTACCTAAATAGATCCTTTCCTAACAGTGTCTTTTAACACGGCAGCAACTTTGCTGATTAAAACTGGACTGAACCAAGAGAAAATAACTAGCTATTTATTTATCTGTTTATCTGTTTGAAATCTGCTTCTACCTACTTCTATCTGCTAAAGAAGAAGTAGCGTATTCTTCTTTGCATTTATTTTGTCTTAGTTTTTATTCTAATTCCGGTTAGCACTCCCCCTAGCGGTGGAAGAAAAATCCACAGAATAGCCGGACTTTTGTATAAGCCGCACGGTTCAAAACCTATGAAAAAAGTAGCGGCTTATAGTCCAGAAAATACGGTATGTGCATCGAGCAGAAACTGAGCAGAAGACAGAGTCGTATCCATCCATCTCTTCAGATTGGACAGTGAAGCATCTCCAACTGGCTTAGAGGTGTAATCTCTTCAGTGAGGAAGGGGTCTACCTCAAGGCCATTGTACATATCTGTAACACCTCTGGGAGGCTTCCTGAGGTCCAGATGCTGAGAAAACCTGAAGCAGGTTTGTTCAATGCAGAGAAGCATCGAGTCCTGGATGACTGAGCTGCTCCTCATTTTGTCCTTCAACATGAGGCTAAACTCCTGCCGTGAAAGCTCATTCAAACCACTTGCATTCACGATTTCAACACATTAATCACTACCGACAGCACCTGAGCAGGTGAGGGTTGGACTAATGAAGAAACATGACCAAAGTTGGGAGGGTTTGTCTGCTAAAAAGATACGAGCATCCTTCCAGTTATCCGTCATTACTTTAGAATGCTATTGCAAAGCGAACACAACCTTACCGAAAAACGTAGTCGTGAGCATCAATCTCAGCCCCCATTTTAGAGCCGTTGAGGATTCCTCCGGCGCCGACCACAGCGCAGTGAATGCAGACATCCCCGCCTGGTTTCGGAGGAAGCAGAGGCTCTCTGGGCTCAGGAATCAACTTCAACGAAGGCATCACATCTGTATACAAACCCCCCCCCCCAAAAAAAACAGAAATTGAACAGGCAGCCTGGGTTCATGTCACTGCTGCACAGGAACAGCGCAGGAATGTCAGCTGCAAAGACTCCAGATGAAACTGTTTTTGTCTGACCTAACGCCTGAATCAAGGCTGTGCAGGCAAAGAAACAGAGAGTCTTTGAAGCTTCTGCATCAACAAATGTCCGAATTTTGAAAGTGTGTCTTTCATTTTTGGTATTTTTTCCCCTTGATTTACACCCAGTCTCTCTCGGCAGTGGGTCGGATGAATCTAACCAGGAATTAGTCTGGTTTGAAGAAGCGTTCTGGCCTTCAGAGCTGGATTTCCCATCCATGGGGGGGGTGAAAGCTTTGATACCAAAGGAGATGGCATTATTTAAATACATTTATGTATAATTAAGGGGTATGGACTCTGTGAGGAACCAGAGCGGCCTCCCCACGTAGGGGACAAGGCAAAACTGGACCTGGGTGATGAGGTGTAAAAAAAACCTCATAGAGCGTAGAATGCCAAAAAAATAAGGCTTTTTATTTTATGTAAAAAAAAAAAAACACACATACAGGCAGAGGGCAAAATCAGTATTCTAAAAAAAAAAAAACAAGGCACAATGGGGGATAGCCTCTCAACAAGCTTCCTCCATTCAGCAGACCCCTCTTCTGGTATGCAGCTGCTATTTATAAACCCAGGCAGGGTGGGGAGGTTGATTGGACACAGGTGTGCCACAATCAGCAGAACCAGGCACACCTGACCTGTGTGCTGCTCCCCGGCAGACCACGCCCAATTGCTCACTTTCTCACAGACTCTTGCTAATGGCTGTCATTACTTGTTACTTGTATACTGTATAGTTATGTTGCTAATTAGCACTACATTGACTTGCGCAGCTCGTGACCTGTGAATAGACACGTAACGGAGCATAACTATTCATATATTAAGAGAATATGTGTGCTGTTGATTTTACGACCAGACGACCTGACTGGCTGCGGTTTCATCTGCAGGGGTCTGAGGTCACCGCTTCGCTGAGAAGACGCAGCGTGATCTGCATCTCAATCTACTGATCGAGAGTTGGCTAAACGCAGGGTTTATGTCTGATTTTGCCCCAAAAACAACATTTGAAATAACAGCGCCACACGTCCCCAGGGAGGATGGTTTGGAGGAGCCACTTACAATATTTATCAGGACAAAAATAAAGAAAAATTGATGTATATGAAGATGAATAAATGCATTTTTGTGAATTAATTTTAAACTGTTTGTTTATCTTCTCTTCTGTACATATTAATGTTTAACCACTTTATCACTGAGGTGAACTCTAAGCAGCTTTAAATACAGATTCTGGATAATAAATTTGTGGCAGGGTGGAGTAGCTGCAGCCACTCAGGCTGACGGGACACAGGTGTGTCCCATCAGCCTCTCCACCCTGCCAGCCTTGATAAGGAGGACTGGGAGAGTGCAGCTGGGTCAGACTGAGCCTGATGCTGTGGGAGAAGGTGCAGGAGCACGTGTGTTGGTGTCTCTGCTAAATAAAAAGGGTTCTGCACAAAACTCTGTGTCCTCCTCTATCCTGTCGGTCGGGCCCCCGTAGCACTCGCACTGCTACAAAATTATTTCAATCATTAATGTCATGAACTTTGAATTTTTATTTATTTATTTATTATTGATTGGAATTTCAGGGGGAAAAAAGAAGAGGAAGGATAGCAACAAGTCCTCCGTGTCAAATCGGTGGGAGGGACAGTTTGGTAAGATCACCATTAAGGAATGAAAATAATGCCTGTGGTGACTTTGTGTTTGTTGCTCATAAATCCCACACGTGTTACAAAATACTACTGTCAAAAAACAAACACACACACACACACACACCTTCGTACTTGAAGTCCATAAAACCAAAAGGATTGTTAAAATGCGACAGTCGGTTCCACTCGCTGTTGTTGATATTGTCTTTGTGCAGAAACAAACGTATGTTGGGAAGAAAAGCTTTCTGAAAGGCCTCGTCCTTGGACGTCCTCAGAGACCTGGAACATTTCTGAGTACGATAAAATATGAAATCATAAAATGAGTCTGAAAAATAAATAAATACATCAAGTATCAAAAATAACTGATTGAATGGAAACCAGGTAAAAATAAATAAACAAACAAAACAGAAGCCATATAATCATATCATGTTAGGTGTGAGATGATTACAGAGAGAACCAAACTAAAGATGCATCCAAATAAATGCCTGGTTCACCGGACCTCACGAGGCAGCAGCTTCTCACAGCCATATATGTTATACACTCGCTCATTTCTGCCAGATCTTGTTTTATTATGCTTACTGTGTGTTTAGGTGGGGCATCCTGGCCATAATTATCATCAAAATCCCAATGAGGAAGCTTGGTGAAGGATTTTCTGCTGATGACAGGAATGGGAGTCTCAGGATTTGGAGACTTTGGCCTCTGATCCCTTTTTGGTGTTGTGAAACCGCTGCTTTTGGGTGACTCAACCAAATCTGTCTTGTGTGCAGGGGAAAACACCGCTCCTTTCTTTTGAAATAATGAAGTGTTACTGTCAAACAAGCCATCTTCTCCTCTAGATCTTTCTCTTCCTTTGAAAGCAGGCCAGCTGCGTTTGACATTCGATTAAAAAGGCAAAAGAAAAGAGTTAGGCAGGCTAAATGCCTTATTTTTCATGAATAAAAACGAACTGAATTTAAACATTAATGATATGGATTAAAAATGTTTTAGTACCACCTCTTTCTTCAATGTTTGTCTTGAGGAAATGAAAAGAAAACTTACCCGGGGCGCTCTGCCAGATGCTCCATTGACAGAAAGAGAAGCATAACAATGATGGATATCACCAAGAGCAAACAAAAACCTCTCATAGTGTGATGAGAAGTTTGGTCTTTGCTGGTTAATTAAACACTGACTACTCACCAGCAACCGGAGGTCTTCGCCATAAATACCCCCCCAAAAAACTGTAAATATGAGAATCTTATCGCTGGTGCATGCCCTAAATCAAGTCTTCAGGTGAGTCTGATATAATAAGTGTCGGGAAACTTCACATTTATTATGGGGAGGTGGGCGTGGCCGACACCTGGACGTGCTCGTGGGGGCGGGGCTACCGCAGTCTTCTGATGCAGAGGTGTTACCATAGATATATATATATAAAGCCTTTATATATATCTATGGGTGTTACGGCCTGACCTTACGTGTGTGAGTGTCTGTGTGAGTGCAACCTTGTCCGCCAAACCGGTGTTCTGCCAATCCTTGCTACCCGCCGAGAAATGCTACCTATTGGTTCTGCGCATGCGCCCAGTCGATTTTCAAAGTTTGATTGCCCCGCCAATCATTTCTTTCACGATGTAAAATGGATAATATGGGATGTTTATTTATTTATTTATTTATTTATTTATTTATTTATTTATTTATTTGCACAATGACAACAGTAAAAAAAAAATGTTATCATACAAGGACAAATAATTTGTGCAGGAGAGGAAAAGAAGCAACAGGTGCCAAAAAGTGATTGCCTGCCAGAATCTGATTTCTCCCCTGAAAACTGCTCTTTTTTTACCTGCCAAAAATTGATTGAAGGCCAAATACAGTTAATGAAAGGTTGTTTCTACCTAAATATGATTTGATCTCATTCTTGAGCTTCATAATATAAACACTAGAGCTCACGGGATTGCTTTTAACTCTTTTAAGGACCATTACAACACAAAATAGGCATTTTCACCTGCCAAAAATTGATTGAAGGCCAAATACAGTTAATGAAAAGTTGTTTCTGCCTAAATATGACTTGATCTCATTCTTAAACTTCATAATCTGAAAATCTGACGTTTTAGCGTTGTCGCTCAACGGGCTGCTGTGCGCGCTCCTGCGGCCAGAAATCAGAAGAAATCAGATTCTGGCAGGCAATCACTTTTTGGCACAACACCGGAAGGGCTTATAAAAAATCCTCCCCCTCAATACAAAATCACCAAAACAAATCAATCAATAGAAAAAGAATAGAAAGGAAAAGAATAGGTAAAAGAAACAAAGAAAAATACAATAAACACCCAAACAAAAATATCCATGAAATGGCAATTTCATTTTAGTACGAATAGCCTGTTAATTTTGTCTATATAAAAGATACCCCATTAAGTTGGTCCTAAACATTTTTAAGGATGACACTAATTTAAGAGATCTATCTAAACAGTTCCAGAGTTGAGGGCCATGGAATTTAATAAAGGATTGGTGACTGCAGGTTCGACAAAGAGGTCAATGAAAGTTCTTCCCACCTCTAACTGAATAAGAATGAATATCTGATGATAACAGATATTCATCTATTCATCATTCATTCATGTTGAGTATTTGATCCTTTAAAATACACTACCCATGACATGAATTGCATTACACTTTGTGAACATTATGCAATAAAGAGAGAAAAAAAACAATTCTATCGCTTTATTTGATATTCATTCAGTCATTCGCCTTTAATTAACCATGCAGGCAGGTCATTAAGAACACATTCTTATTTACAATGACGGCCTGGCAAGCGACAAGGACCACTTGGGGGAAAAGGAAGTGGGCTAGGGAGTAAAACACAGTAAAATTGTAGCTCTGCAAAGGTAGAAAACCATTAGGGAGGATTTTTTGGCAAAGCAGCAGAAATTGGCAGAACACCGGTTTGTTTTTTCATAGTTCGGGGTCCTGAGGGGAGCCACGTCATGACGTCACTGTAAACGTCAGTTACGTCACTGCGTCTGCTTCGGCGCGAGAATTGAAGCAACAAGAAAACTGGATTAAAAAAGATATTATCTTTGTAAAAGAATTGTTTGATGAAAAGGGTGGTCTTTGTAGCTATGAAAACTTCATTAAAGCCAGGTCTTTTCCGATCACATACAAAGAATTTGCATCGGTTATAAAAGCTATACCCTCAGGTATAATTGAATTAATGAAATGTCATTTCAAAATGTTAAAATTCAAATGCCACGTTTAATGATTAGAGGTTTAGATTTAAGAGACAGAAAGTGTACAAACAAACATATAAGGAAGGTTTTCCATAGTTACGATAAGATTTCACCCAGAGGAAAATGTTTTTGGAACTCACAATTAGATAACATAAACTGGCGTAAAGCTTGGTTGTGTCCTTTTAAATTTTGTATCTATAATAATATCAGAGAAATTAATTTAAAAATTTTATCTATCTACCGTTATCTATCCTTGTAACAAGTTAATATCCAAATTTGTTTATGTTGATGTTGATTGCACCTTTTGTAAGATTGAGCCTGAAACTCCCATACATTTGTTTTATCACTTCTCACTCTCATCTGCGTTTTGGACTGATTTGGAGAATTTTATACATAGTAAAATTAACTTTTCTATAACAATTATGGCTAAAGATGTTATCACTCAGTTTGAATCTGACAATAAACCATTGAGTTATATAGTAAATCTTATGATTGCAATTGGTAAATTTCATATAGCAAAATTCTCAAAATCACTCCCAAATTTCAATGCTTTCCTTGGAGATTTTAATGTATATATAGACTCCCTTAAACTTGTCAAACCAAAAGAGCGAACACACATTGTCATATTATAGAGACATTTTTTCTGTCTTGCTTGATTAAGCTAAATTAATTTTATAGATATTTTTATTTTATTCATTTATACATATATATAATTTTATATTGTATACTGTATTGCACAAGTTTTTGTGTATTGCATACGTTTTTTGTGTATAAATGTTTGGCTGAATGTCTATGTTCTAAATCTCTAAAATGCTCAATAAAAAAAAAAAAAGAAAAAAAGATTGAAGCAACAACGTATCTGCTCTAATACAGATTTGGTAGCATCCTCGGTGGACCATATTGCTAAAAAACAGGTTGTCTCCTCCTCAGACCGATGCTGCTAGTTGTTTTTTCTTTTTTTTTTTTGTATTTTTATGTTTTTTTTCATTGTTTTTTTTTGTATTTTTATCTTTTTTTTCTCATTGTTTTTATGTTTTTAAGTTCGCTGCAGTTGTTTCTTGTTTATCTTGTATGTTTTTTTTATTTTTTCCTTTCACAGTTCGTCGTCACACTCCTCCTCCCATAAAGGTTGATTCTGTAGATTCTCACAGTTTTCAACTTGACATGGTCCACAAGCAGGCATGCATGGTAGTCCATATGCTCTGCAACTGCACCGTTGTGTTCGGCAGGCGGTTTTGCAATTACAGTGGACCATCTGCAGGAGGCTTTCTGGGGCAGCAGTCTTATTGGTCATAACTGGCAGGAAGATATTGCTCTCCAGTTTCCACCCCCAATCCACTGGGTTCATGTCACTCTCCTTTTCCATCCACACCATGATCTGGAAATAAACTCTTTGACAATGGTATTTAGTCGAGGACTCTGTAGGAGGGAGACGTTCTGGAGTAACAAATGACTTAGCAGAAACAATTTTCTTGCTAAAAAGGTTGTAGCGCAAAGAAGCAAGTGAATCAGTACTCTTGCCGCCAAAAAACACTGCCATTGCCTTGCTCCCATGGTCCTCGATGACATTCCTTGCCTGATTTGGGAGCAGAAACACATTTGCACAGGACTGGATGGTTGATTCACGTTTCACAAGTTTCTGGAATGCTGACTGTTTCCCGACACTAAAGATGCGGGAAGTTGTATCACATCCTGTGAAAGCATGAATAAAGAGCAACTGGGAACACAACTCACTACCCAGGACTTGTTTCATCTCTCTGATGTTGTACACTTTACTAGCTTTGGACTTATCTGAATGAAAATAGAGGTCTCTATTGTTTGTCTCAGCATAGTAGAGCAGAAGAATAAGCAAGTCTGTATCCTCTCCTATCAAGGTTGTGGTCTGATGTTCTGATGCTTTGACTGCAGTTTTGACTATGTCAACACAGGTTTGCATCACCTGATGCATTGATAACACTGCAACACAGCGACGATGGAGGTGAGAAAATACAGTACAGTGGATTCTTTTAATTTAATAATTTTGTTTAAAGAATCATGAAAAATCGTAATCGTGGGCTAAAAATCGTGAATCGAATCGAATCATGACCCGAGTGAATCGTTACATATATACTTGCGTCTGTATATTTTTGTATATTACTAATATAAGAATTCATAATCGTCATCTTTATTGGCCATTTTCTCAAAACGAGTTTTTACCTCTAACAGCGTAAACCCACCGGACGCCGAAGCAGAGCAGAAGCACCGCGCGCGGAGGCCGTCTCCTTGGTTAAACAGGGCGTGAGCCTCCGCAGGCACTCTGCTCCGCTCCGCCTGCAGAGTGATAAGAGTTTTCCAAAATCTCCTGTGTAAATTTTAATCTGATAGGTGAATAAGGTCAAACAATAATTTTTAACCTAGCTTTATCCAATGTTAAGATATATGTTCCTTTATGCGAATTGGCGCATATTCAATGAGATACGCCTAATTTGCATAGTTACACATACAATTTCAAAAAACTTCCAATGCAATTTTTTTTGTCTTCATGTAAGTAATTAACTGGGGAAGTTTCATGATGATATCTATTTGTTAAAAATTTTACCCTATTCACCTGGGATTTCTTGGCCACCTTGGTCGCCATCTTGTAAAATACACCTTTCTGGTGGTCAGATTTTGGTAGACTTTTAGGATGTCATTAAGTACACCTAGTACTACAATAATCCACTGAAAAACCTTTTGTTAGAATTTTTTTGGGGTATGATGGTTTTCTTTCATATATGCAGCCGACTATATAAATTCGTTGCTTATTTGAAAATGCTGCCGTCTCAGGAAACGGGCAGGTAGCATCTCTGCAGACCCCTCACACCCAGGACACAGTCTGTTTGAACATTGAACACTGTACTCCAAAACTTCCAGACTCAGAGACAGTTTCTTCCCCCAAGCTGTTGCTCTGATGAACTCTCAACACTCAGTCTCAGAGTAATCAATCACTGTGCAATAATAATAATAATAACCACAATCATATGCTGTAACAGTGCACCTTTCAATAATCATGTCTACCTCATACTGCTGCACCTTTCACTTTTTCTTAATGTTAATAAGAGCCATTTGTTTATTTACTGTACAGTGAGCGAAATAACCAGTGTCAAATTCCCTGTCTTGTTTGACCTGACTTGGCCAATAAACCTGATTCTGATCTCCCAGTCTTGCTATTGCCATTTGTCTTAACAATGCCCCCTCCGCTGACGTGAGCAGTTCTTTCTTCTAGCCCAGCAAAGAGTTGGTGCTAGCTTGGAACCGTTTTTTCTGGCCCGAAACCTGTTCTTTGTCAGTGGAAGCAGAAAGCCCGGTTCCAGACTCAGCACTGACCCAGAACCAGCCCTGGAACCGATGATTGCAGTGGGAACTGATTAACTGATGCCTGAGCTGGAGGAGGCCGAATGCTGCGGGCAGGAGTCGTCAGCCAATCCACCAATCAGGAGGAGGGACATGGGAAGTATAAGTAGCCAGCTGACCAGGGGCCAATCTGAACCCAGCACCGCCTCTGGGCCTTGCTTGCTTTGTATGGCTTAGTTTGGCGTGTATTGGTTTGAGTACCTCTGTACGGTGCATTTCTGCTTTGATATTGTTCTTTTGTTAACCAGCACTTAGTTGCTTCATCATTGTTAACATGTTACTTTTGTAAATACATAACTTTCAACTATGGGGGGTGGTAGTCTAGGACAGTGGTTCCCCGACCCGTACGTACTAGTACCAGTGGTGGACAGTAACGGAGTAAATTTACTTGAGTACTGTACTTAAGTACATATCCAGAGGATTTGTACTTTACTTGAGTATTAGATTTCTTTGGTACTTATTACTCTTACTTGAATACATTTCTAAGACAAATATTTTGACTTTTACTCGAGTAAATTTCTAGGAAGGTTGAAAAGTACTCGTTACTTTTAGGTCTGCTCTTTTTTCTTCTTCCCTAAAATCCTATTGGACACAAGCTGTTTTTGTCAAAGGAGGAGACCTATCACAGTGCACGCTCTCAGACAGACATGGGGAGACAGTTTGTTATGCTCTATATTGCTATATTGTACTGGTACATGTCCTTCCTGTAAAGTTAAGTGACTTCAACATTGAGTTATTGAAAGCAGAGATGTAGTTTTTTGTAAAGCAGTGGTCTTTGAGGGGGATCCAGACTTAGTTGGATGGTGCAGGTTCATTTGGTTTCAGTTCATGATTGTTAATAAACTGCATCATCTGTCCTCTTATGAGCCCATTCATTTGATTTGTTTTTGGTGTTTCTGCAGGTTTTATATAACATTGTGGTTCTAAAAGCAGCACATCAGTGCAGCTGGTTTCAAAGAGTTAATTCTCAGAAACAAGAGTTAAAAGATCCTTAAATTAATTTAGAAAAAATATAGTAATTTACTGATGTGGAAAATAAGAAATGTACTCTTACTCTTACTTTTACTTAAAGTACATTTAAAAGCATTTACTTTTGGATACTTAAGTACCTTTAAAAGCAAGTACTTTTCTACTCTTACTCGAGTAATATTTTGACTGAGCTACTTTTACTTGTAACGGAGTAAATTTTGACCAGTAGTATTTGTACTCTTACTCAAGTACTGGGGTCGAGTACTCTGTCCACCTCTGACTAGTACCAAAATAGTCTTTAATTTAAAAAATGAACATTAATCATGTTTTTTTTTATACATTTCTCTTTAGTTTACTCTGTATACATATGACTTTGTTTTTCTCCAATGTCACCAATGTATAAAATATGCACAAAAGGACATAAAATATTTCTGAAAAATGTCTCTTAATATGAGACCAACAATTTTTAACATTTTTCCTTTAACAACCTGTCTGAGTAGATTAAAAATTGAGTAATGATATAATAATAAGGAATGAAATCATTCCCTGTGTTTGTCACCAGTGTATAAAAAAACACAAAAGATATTCAAGACATTCATAAATTATTCCTAACAATGTCTTATGAATGACTCATTCGCAAATATAATTTTTACAACTGCATAATTTCAAAGCAGAAAAAGTTTCGCGCCCCCCCAGAGATCTCTCGGACCCCAGGTTGGGAGACACTGGTCTAGGAAGAACCAGGTTCAAGCCCAGGAATGACAACCAAGATGAACCACCTTGGGCCCCTGAGCAAGGCCTTAACCCTAATTGCTCCATGGTGTTCGTGTCTCAGATGTAAGTCGCTTTGGATAAAAGCGTCTGCTGAATGACAGTAGTAGTAGTAACTAGCCTAAGACATCAGGTATTTAAGGTATGTTAATTCTTTTTCCTTGAGTCGGTTGTAACATTGAACACACGCACACACACAAACAATAATGTGGTTTATTACACAACAAAGGGGAGTTTCTGCTGATGTACCTAACGTAAACATCTTTCCTTTATTCCTCTTCAGGCTTTATCTGTACACTCACATGCTCTGTGCAGGTGGGTTTGTGGATAACAAGACCCGCTCACAAAACTGAAAACATAAACGACAGCAGTGTTTGTGAAGGTGAAGTGTGTATCGAATACTGCAAAGAAGTTTATTGGTGTATTTGGTGCGCTGTGTCTGTCCCTCGGTCGCAGACGGAGGGTCAGATCGTGTTCTGGAGAGCTGAGTTCACGGGGGGTTCAGATGGAGTAGAGTCGGAGCTGCTCCTCCAAGTCTCCGTCGGACACGTCTCCAAAAGTCTCCTTGTTGTCTTTCAGCAGCTGGAAGATGGCAGCCAGCTGCTCACGCTGCACCCTGTGGAGACCAATGTCAAAAGGATATTGAGAAACTGGCACAAAATATATCAGTTCATCAAATGACCACTAGGGGATCCATCTCCATTTTCCTCCATCTTAAAATGTCCAACTTTACCACAAAAATAAACATTTACAGTCTGGAAATATGTTTTTCTTTTGAGTGACAGGTGCATCGCAGTCAACCTTTCACATTAGCTTTTAGCTGATGGTGATCTTGACCTCTGAGCTTTGATTAGAGACCTAACAGCGTATTCGCTCCTCTCTTAATTGTACTAACAGACCTCTGTGACCATCACCTGGTAGACCTGGGATGAATCTAGGGATGTGCTTAGCTAAGCAGCCGCAGCAGCTAACCCTGGCCTGAAGTCGGGCCTGAAGTTTGCCGGCTCTGGCTGACCAGAGAACGGTCAGTCGGTTCGGCTTTAGCTCGTCGACTGCTGGTTAGGAAGCAACAACACTGAGTAGACGGCTCTGTTGGAGGAACTGGACCGCTAACTACCTGGACCTGGGCCTCTACTGGGCCCCGAGCTCCAACCGAGCTCAGAATCAGAATCAGCTTTATTGGCCAGGTTTGAATATTGTCCAACAGGAATTTGACTCCGGTAATTTCGCTCTTTGGTAGTAAAAATAAACAATAAACAAATGTGGTATTTCTATGTACAGTATAAACATTTTAAAGGTGCAGCAGTTTGAGGTAGTGAAAAGGACAGTTTTGAATAAAAATAAGAATAACCTATTTACAATTTTGCAAGATAAATTATACAAAGAATTATACAAAAGAGCTGCAGTTGTAGCAAAGGACTCTGGGATAGCTGAGGGTCTCAGTGGAGCTCTGCCAGGGCTGGGCGATATATCGAGATTTTAATATATATCGATATATTTCCAAACGCGATATGGTACGAGACAATATCGTTTATATCGATATAGCTTATTTTGCGACAAATTGACTGTACATCAACGCTGACCCCTCGCGCTGGCAAAAAAGTACCTTTGTGTGCTGAAACCTGACAGTGTTGACAGGTTAGTTTTCCTGGCACAAAATCTGTAAAATGTACAGTAGTTGACTTGTTGAAAGAGATGTTTACATGTTTTATTTGAGATTTGAACAAATGTTTTGTTATTTGCACAACTGTCAACCTCAGTGGAAAAGTCTGCCTGTTACTGTCTACATTGTATTAATTGCACAGTGTATTTTAATTTAATTGTTATGCAGGAAAGGGATATTTGTTTTATTTTATTCAAGAAGCATTTTTATTCTATATATGCAGGCAGTTTATTTTTATTTCATTTGTTTTATACATTTTGATATTGTGCAGACCTCTGTTAATAAAAGGTACCTGTGTGACATTTGGCACGGGGCTTTGTATTAAAACTGAAAAACAGAAAAAAATGAAGCTAACAGAGATGCTATGCTATAATGCTTTGGGGGAAACCCCAATTATGTCACAGAAAAAATATCGATATATATATCGAGTATCGCCATTCAGCTAGAAAATATCGAGATATGACTTTTGGTCCATATCGCCCAGCCCTAAGCTCTGCCAGCCTTCAGTTAAGAACTGAAATAGGGATGTACGGACAAAACTGCCAAGCATGACTGCAAGAAAACTTTAGTTAGCATCATAGGTTAGCATGAGCTAAGCTAAAATAGTTGTGGTGATTGAGGTCAGATAAGAAAAAAAAGCAGTCAGAAATGCTGTGGGCGACTAAAAAGGGTTACCGTATTTTCGCGACCATATGGCGCACTGTGTGGAAAGGTGCACCCTCAGTTTTGTGTGTCATTTTTGGTTTTAAAACATACATACGGCGCACCGACCCAAAAGGCGCCGTCTACGGAGACGGAGCTGCACACACGCGCGCTGCAGAACACACACGCGCTATAAATACAGCGGAAGCAAAACTTAGTTTGATATTTTATTTCACTTTTCACATCAATCAAACCCTTCAAAGGTTCATATTCTGTTTCTGCATTAAAGAATTTAAAAAAACCACCGGGTTGCTGCACATAAACCTGTCTCAGCCACTGATCATCTCCTCATCCATCCAGCCCTTTTCATTTCACTCTGGCTGGAAAAGTCTCTTTAGGGAACGCTTTTCTTTTAAAAATCCCGACCGCGGCGGTCCGGGTCCCGCTCCCCGTCTGTTCCCCCGCGCTGGACCGGGTCCGCTCCCCGTCTGCTCCCCCGCGCTGGACCGGGTCCCGGGTCCCGGGTCCCGGTCCGCCCCCCCGCGCTGGTCCTGCGGCGGTCCCGGGTCCCGCGTCCCGGGACCGCCGCGCTGGACCCGCTCACAGGGGAGCCAGTACCGGGTTGTATGCGACAGGAGCTCCGTTAATTCAGCTGCGCCAGTCCGAATTTCCAGACCTGTCTCAGCCACTTGATCATCATCATCCCTTCATCCAGCCACCCCTTTTCATTCACCCTTATAATGACTCCGGCTGGAAACGTCTTATGCAAAGTTTTTCTTTTAAAAATCACCATACAGTTTCTGTCCATCAGCTGCGCCAGGCA
The DNA here is from genome assembly GCF_033807715.1 of Cololabis saira. Taxonomy (NCBI): domain Eukaryota; kingdom Metazoa; phylum Chordata; class Actinopteri; order Beloniformes; family Belonidae; genus Cololabis; species Cololabis saira. The sequence continues at coordinate 28,222,433 of NC_084605.1, read as the reverse complement.
AGCGCCACATAAACCAGTAAGTGTGTGTCGCGCCGCGAACACACCCGCGCATGTCGGGACCCGGTACCGGGTTTGTAACCGACAGATTTGGCTGCAAATTTCGGAGGGTGAAGCTGATCTGACCTGAGACAGACCCCAGAAATCTCTGCTCCCAAAGCGGCCGGGAACCAGGTCGATCGGACCGCTTTGGGAACCAGGAAGTCGGGCTGCAGCAGCGCCCATCACCGCGGCTTTAACCGGGGAAAGTGACCGGTTCCGACCGACCGGGACCGGAGCAGCCCACATGGACTGGTAGAAGGGGTTCCCGGGGGAAGGGCACCGGCATTTCAGCCGGATCTGCAGCGGGGATGCGGCGATCGGACCCGCAAACCCACGGCAGGTGCTTCCTCGGTTCCGACATGCAAAACACACGCGTGCTGCAGAACACACACACACAAGTGTGCTTATTTAAATAGAGCGGAGCAAAACTTAGTTTGATTGTATTTTATTTCACTTTACACATCAAGCAAATCCTTAAAAGTTTTCATCATCTGTTTCGCATTAAACAGCTCAGTGGAGTCTCATTCACGTCGCAACTCACGGGGGCTTCACCCGCCCCCTTCTCCCTTTACCGTTCTCATGGGGGCCGGCCTTACATTACCGTAATTCAGGTAATAGACACGGCGCACCGTTTCAAAAGGCGCCCGGGACATTAAAAAAAAAAAAAAAAAAAAAAATGTGCGCCTTATGGTCGCGAAAATACGGTAGTCCCATTTTTTTGTTCTTGTTTCTATGATCAAAAGATAACCATGTCTGTGAGATGCAATAATCCAGCACTCAAAGATGACACTAATATTGTAAAAACAATTATATGACAACTAAATGACCACTGAAATCATGGAGAACCTAAATTGGTGGTCACTTTCAGTGAAAAACAATGTTACTGACAGTTTAAATAAATGAAAGATGAAATGTTAAAACATGTGCTGTCAGGTTGTGTGAGTCATGATGAAGGGACGACACCCACACCGTGTACTTTAAACCTAATACGATGTAAACAGAGTAGAAAAAGAAAACCCACAAGAAGCTCACTGCGCCTCATATTAGCACATTGTTTTGTTTCCCCAACTACACAAGTGGCACGTTTCCCCTACGCTTTACCGAGTTTAGGTTACTTTCTATCTTTACCAATCTTCCATGGTTGATTCAGACTGATATTTATTTTCATTTATCTACAGATTTTAAGGAAAAGGTTGACATTTTGAATATTGTTAACCAGGTCTTCTGATCTTCTCTCCTTAGGAAACTTTTGGAGCTAAAAACTATTCATATTGATATGTATGTAGTAATACTTAGTTTGAGGACCCGTGTATGTGACAAATCGGGTACGTGCACATGAAAGAAGACAAGTGGGTAAACACGACTGCATGAAAGAAGGGAATATCTGTATACGTCTATTCACAAATGGAAGATTATGCTCGCGAGGGTGGATTCCTTCACTAACGACACAGATGGTAACAATTGAAACACGCGTGTCAGTTTTCTTGCACATGCTTCGTGTTTTTAGAATTACACTTTAAAATACTCAACCGAATGTATCTAAGCATATAAAAAGACAACTGCTCTGATGATGTGCTAAACACATAGACCAGTTGATGAATTAGCCACTCGATAAACCAGAGTTGCACCAGGATATTCTGATATCCGTTTTGTCAATGTAATTACCCAGATTCTTTTTCAGAAGCCCATAAAAAAGGTACTTGCAGGTGGACCAACAACCATTAAACACCACATTGTCTCGGAGATAATACGGATGATTTAAATCATTACAGCATTCAGTCCATCTTCATACACCCTGGCGAGGAAGAGGAAGTTGCACTGGCCAAAAGTGAATTTTGATCTCATGTCAATAATGGAGAATATTGCCTGAACAGGCCATTTAAAGTCAGGCTGGATGGTGATAAATAAGTGCTATAGTTGAAGCTCTGGGGAAATGGGCGGCATCACCGTCACCAGCACCTGCTCCCGTGAAAAAGCCACAAATCTAAAGTTGAAGAGTAGGAACGATTAAAAAGAAAAAGATCCATATGGGCTCTGGAGTACATTAAAACAAAAGAAAAATCACTCAACTTGGTGTCCTGCTGCGTCCACAAATTTACTTCTGATATTTTCCCAAGATCCAACACTACAAGTTGCTTAAGTGCTGTAAATCTCCAACGTCCCGGATCTCCCCACACAGTTTGATAAACCTGACAAACTGGAGTTGATAGCAAGCTTTGTGTCCAAGTTCAGTCAAGGACGGGTCTGAACCCAAGAGGCTTTCCTTCAGCATCAATTAACTTGAGATGCAAAGGTACCAGAGAGAAAGGTTCTAACCCAGATTAAGAGCCAAGAAAGCCCCAACACCAGCTAACAAAGCTTCTACATGTTAAAGGTAAACACTACAAGTAAATCTCCAAACAACCTGATGTTCTCATGTCTACAATTTTCATTCAGAAGTTCAGGGTCCATGCTACTGGACTCTGGTCTCTATGGTCTCTGGAGGTAGAAGTTGCAGCAAAGAGCACTGTTGTAAACTAAAAGGTAAAAAAGCCAGACTGGAATTTGTTAAAATGTATATTGACAAGCCAAAATGCTTCTGGGAGGATGTTCTTTGGACAGACGAGACAAAACTGGAGCTTTTTGTAAAGTCACATCAGCTGTTTGTTCACAGATGCAAAATAAAGCATTTAAAGAAAAGAAAATCTACCGTATCCATGTGAAGCATGGAGGAGGCTCAGTTATGTTCTGGAGCTGCTTTTGCTGCGCTCAGTGAAGGGTGCCTTGATTCTGTGCAGGATACAATGAAAACTCAAGACTATCAAGGCTTTCTGGAGAGAAATGTGCTGCCCAGAATTATGAAAGCTTGGCCTCAATCACAAGTAAAGGGTCCTCCAAAATACTCAGCTAAAGGAACAAAAAACTGGACTAGTCCCAAGTGGACTCCTATGAACCCTGATCTAAATCATTTTGAACGTCCGTGGCACAACTTGAAACATGCAAGTCTGGAGGAGAAACCCTTCAAACCTGAGACAGTTGGAGCAGGTTGATCATGAGGAGAAGACCAAACCACCAGTCTACAGGTGAAGACGTCTCATTGGGTGACAGAAATCACTTGGTTGCAGTGACTGACTCAAAAACATTAAGTTGAGGGTGCAATCATTTTTATCCAGGCCACTTTCATTAGTTTGTAATTTAAAATGATTCTGTCAAACCTTGATTCAAAAGCAGTGTCATGAGACAGTGTTCATTAAATTAACATTTATTATTAGTTTTGTCAGGTTCTCTAAATTTGTACGCGTGTGTACATCTCTGTTAGTGAATTAAGGACTCAAACACAGGCATTAAAACGTCTAGATGGGTAAATGCTAATTAAAAACATAAAAGCGGGCATCTTCCAAAAGGAACTGCCTCTGACACGTTTGAAGATGGAACATTTTCTTGGATGCGACTCAGAACATTAGCAATGCTTTGAATCCAGAAGACATCTTAAACACCAACATGACAACGCCGACGGTTCCATTTTTATCGTGACTTATTTCTGGTCACGACTTCATGTTTTAGTACAGGTGGAACAATCGAGGTGATGTTTGTCATCTGGAACAGAAAAAAATCGCAGCAGCAGTGCGACAGACGTATGACCTCAGTGATGAACCACCATGATGCAGTTATTTGCATCAGGGTGCGTTGAAGCAGGAAACATGTAAGACATGCAGGGCAGCAGCCCTCGAGGATCTGAACTGCCCACTTCTTTCCTCATTCACCTTTTACAATAACTACAACTCGTGAAAACTGGGTATATGACATTTCAAGGTGATTTTGAACCTTTGAAAGTTAGGGAAAACATAATATCTGCCTTTATTCACTCGAGGAAAAGCATCTTGTGAGCTTGTACATAATTGAATGCATGTTATTAATTTAAATTCATCTTTTCTGCTGCGAAATGACAAAGAGACTAGACAAAAATAGGAGTTCTGTGTGACTTTTGCTCCCCCTAGTGGCCCAACAGAGGAATGTCCTCCGAGAAAAAAAACAGGTGATGGTGTTTGGTCCCAGTGGCCCTTGTAAACCCCTCCCTGTTGACTTCGGCATTTTGGCAAATTATTTAAAGCCAAGTGTCACAAACTTGGGTTTTAAGATGGACAGTGATTTTAAACTAGATCGGCAAATTAGTGCTGTGGTGAAGTCCAGCTTTTTTCATATTAGACAGCTGACAAAGGTGAAGTCCTTCCTTGCACAACAGCACTTTGAAACAGTAACCCATGTCTTCATTACATCTCGGCTGGATTACTGTAATGTACTTTATTTGGAGTCAGTCAGTCCTCCATTGCACGTCTCCAGTCGGTGCAAAACGCAGCCGCTCGCCTCTTAACTGGAGTACGTAAGAGGGAGCACATAACTCCCATCCTAGCCTCCCTCCACTGGCTGCCTGTGCATTTTAGAGTCCATTTTAAGATTCTTTTAATTGTTTTTAAATGGCCCCGCTTTACCTCTCTGATCCTCCCCCCCCACGCTCCTGCTCGGTGCCTCAGGTCAGCTGATCTGCTGCTCCTGGAGGAACCGAGGTCAAAGCGGAAGCTCAGAGGGGATAGAGCTTTTTCTGCTGCCGCTCCAAAATGATGGAACGAGCTTCCTTTAAACATTAGACAAACCTCCTCACTGTCCATTTCTAAAACTCGTCTTAAAACCCATTTTTATTCCTTGGCTTTCAACCCTGCATGAGACTCTGCTCCTATTTTAGTGTTTTTATGGTTTGTTTTTAGTTATTGTTTTAAATTAGTTTTAAAAACAAGAAGCTATTATTTTAGTATTTATTTCTTGTTAATTGTCTTATGTTCCTGTGTTGTTTTATTTATTTGTGTACAGCACCTTGTTTCAGCTGTGGTTGTTTTAAAGGGCTTTATAAATAAAGTTGAGTTGAGAAGAGTTAACCAACACTTCAAAGTGGAGACTGAAGATGCAATCAACACCTGCTGTGACACCAGTGCAGAGCACATATGTGGTGGGGAATATGGGGAGGCAAGGGAAGTCAAAATGGGATTAGATGAGTCACTTCATGGCCACATGAGGATGGAGAGCTGCTGAGCACACAACACTTCTGAGGACAAGTCTGTGAATAAACATTGGTCTAAAGCAGTGGTTCTCAAATGGGGGTACGCGTACCCCTGGGGGTACGTGAGATTTTAAAATATACATATATTTAAAAAGTAGCATCCATGCAAAAATCCTTTAAAAATAATTATTTCATAAATAATTGAGGAAAATATAAGTCTAAATTCATAAAATGAATTTTATCTTCAGGAGTAGGCTATTCAACTTATTATCCTAAAACCGCAGAGTCTCCCCCACACCAGGATGGTTCCACCTAACCTGTCAATCACCTGGCTTCACCTGTCAATCACTTGGATCAACGATGGAGTCGTGGTTGAAGCATAGCAGCAATATTTTTATGTTTAATAAATCTGTTACTGATGGCACAGTGCTCTGTTTTAGGTCTTTTTTTTAACAACCAAAAGTGCTTTGCGCTGGTTAGGGGGTACTTGGCTGAAAACATATTTCACAGGGGGTACATCACTGAAAAAAGGTTGAGGACCACTGGCCTAAAGTAACGCAATGGAGTAAAACTTGCCTAGATAAGAGCGGAGATTCACTGCGAGAAAAAATGCAAGAAAAAAAAAAAAAAAGAAGCACAATGAGTGGTGTCTCTAAGCCTCCCGACATTCATTCGTCAGTCAGCTAATGCTTGGCTGAGACCCAATCTGGCCTCACTCGGACCAGCCTTAAAGCTGAGCTGTGATACAGCAGATAAACGTGGATGAGCCAAAGAGCACACAAGCACACGTGATGCCGCGAAAGTAAAAAAGGAGGAGGTAGAACCAAGATATTCACTGGCTTTGTGACCCAAAGTCTCCTTTTCAAGCATTTTTGATTGGAGCTGGGATTTGAAGGATACAGAACAGACTGGTTTATTACCTGCAATAAATAGTTTCTAGATACAGTTGTTAGGTTGCTTTGTTGTGTCAAAGTGCTCCTCTGCCATTGCCGGTAGCGTGGGATCTTGAATATTTTGAAGCAGCCCAGAAACTGACCTTCTTGATAGTTTAGAACTGATGTACGATTACCAGCACAAATTACAGCGAAGGTGGTGTCACCAGTTGTAACTGTAGTTTTTACTAACCTCTGCTCTTCCTCCAGCTCCTCTGTGGACATCATCATCTCTAGGTGGTGGGTTCGTGCCTTTCCAGGGATGTACCGCAAGGGACTACTGTCATCTGATTCCACCTTCTCTTCTTAAAACACAATTAAGGGATAGATGCAAATTATACTTCTATTTCACCCCTGCTTTGATCTATTACATCACTGAGAGAGTATATACTAAAACAGGAAAGTCACGAGTTGCTGGAAGTGCTCACCGTTGAGCCCCAGGCTCTCTGTGGCTCCTTCAGTCTGGGGGGAAGAGAAAGCACACTGCAGGAGCGCCGTATCAGAGAGCCCAATGAAAGACCTGTGGCTTCGCCCCGATGAGGCCTCGGAGGATGTGTCTACCTCTAAACTCATGTGCCGGGATCCAGGACAGGGGACGGACAGGCTGGATCCTGTGGAGGTGGAGTGCTCCACTAGTGTTGCTTCTTCTGTATCAAACCTGGGTTGATCCTCCTCCTGGGAAAATTAGGGGGACAGGTGGCAACACGCCATCAAGTTAAAACAGCTTTATGCTAAATTTAACATTTGATGCAGTTTTTACTTGCAAAATATCTGACTGCACATCAGATTACCCCGTTGTGGTTCTAACATTCCTCACCTCGCATGAATCTGAGTCCTGAATGACTGAAGAAGGAAAATTTCCCCACTGGAGTCTGATTTGAAACTCTTGTCTGTGCTCTTTATTCAACTTGCCACGCTCTGAGCCTCTGCCAGCTTTACAGGGGAATTGTAAATGCTAAAAACCAGGTCAGGGAGGTCAAGTCCCGAGTGGCAGGTGAAGGGTCACCCTGATGGCTGCATGAGTCATGCCTTTTCACAATAAGAGTGAAGCCATACCACCTCCATGGAAGAAACACAGCCAAAATACATGAAAGATGATGGCGTCGGGTTTACAATGTTGATTTTTATGGCGTCCAATGTTGCACATCAGGTGAAAATGAACTACATTTAGGATAAGTATCCCATAAACACCAGGTGGTGGTTCTCTTGAGCAGAGCTGCAGCTTCCAATGCTAAACTTTGTTTACTTGCTTCATCCATCTGGTCACCAAAACTAAGCAGCTCTTGTGGTTTAGCGGTGCTAAATGTTGAAGAACCGTTATATTTACTGGAACTATCTCTTGGGTTGGAAATGTTGGAGCCAGAAATGCAATGCCAGCAAGAGGACCAGTTGCAGTTGTTGCTGTCTGACTCAACTCCGCCTGAGGCGGTGCACATCAGGATGGGATGAAGGATCTATCATAGGGTCCCCAGCTGTGGCAAATCTACCTTATTGATTCAATGCAGAAGAATGACTCAAGATGTTATTCTGTATTCTTATCTACAGGGTTTTCTGACGTCACAGATCCTACTAAACTCTGACGTCACAGAACAAGTCAGAGGGGGATTATCCAGCATCCCCAACTTGTGTTTCTTTCACTTAACTATAAAGTTGTGAGAAAAACGAGATGGCCATCAAACTATGCCCATCCTGCAGAGGAAAGAGGTAGCTAGCAGTGTCTGACTCCTCTCAAACACAGCTTGAAGAGCTGTTGTGGTGTATCTGTGAGATATTTTGACCAAATAGTTTCAAATGCATTTATTTAAGATCTCACGAAATTGTTTCAACGGTTTAAAAAGGGTGTAATATTTTAATAAATTGAAAAATAAAAACTTTTAAAATAAAAACGTGGATTTTTTTCTTTTATACAGTCAATTTTGTTAAAGATTTTTCAAAATAAGTCTAAATCTGTTACAATGGCTTCTCCTGCAGCAACAACAACCTGAAAATACTACCGTACTTAGATCAGTTATATTAATCTGATTATACAATGGCCAACTTTAATATGAATTAACACTTTGTTAGGTATAATTGATTACTTGAAAAATATCCTAATGCTGCTTTAATCAGAAGATTCAGAAGAATCAGAATCATCTTTATTGGCCAAGTTTGAACATTGTCCAACAGGGAATTTGACTCCGGTTGTTTCGCTCACTGTACCCAGATTTAAAAATAGAAAACAGTAAAGTAAATAAACAAATGTAGTAAATAAACAAATGTAGGCACTTATTAAACATATATACAATTAGAGAACTGAAAGGTGCAGCAGTATGAGGTAGAAAATAAATTAAAATGTCTTATTATTATTATTTAATGGGATTTTTCTCTCTCATATAAATTGCATATTTCCCAATATACTTAGCATTTTATACAGTAAACAGTATCAAATCACCCAGTTCACTTCTTGTATGTGAATATGTATATGTAATATTCTTGTTAAGATTGTGAGTTTTTGCAGTGCTCCATTTTACTTATCCTGTGAAGGACAGAGTCATATTGATAAGTTCAGAAAACTGTTTTTTATTGTTGTGTTTTGATGTATTAGATGTAAGCCCAGTGGATATTTAAAGCTTACAGAAGGCTGCATTTAACTGCTGCTATGTCATTCCTGCAGTATTTCTGCAGGTGTTTTGGTCACTGCTATTATTTGTAATATATTATATTATTTGTAATCAGCAGAAATTATCTGTCCCCATATGATAAAATCCACCATCCCCCCTGATTTTCTTTTACAATTCGAGTACTGCCTATAAATTGCATAGTTCCCAATATACTTACCACTTTATACAATAAACAGTATCAAATCAACCAGTGAACATCTTGTATCTGAATATTGATATTTTCTCATGTTTTAAAGTCATTGACTGACATTTATATCACTGTTTTCACGCAGCGGGATCATAGTGGGAGGGAAGCAGGGGCGTCAATTGGGTATGGCAAGGTATGGCAGCCGCCACACCTTGGCTTCGTTTGTTTTTTTTAACACATTTATTGAATTACTCTGTCTATTTGTATTGATTATTCTATTACTTAATACATATAGAATAACTACAAATGCAAATCAGAACAACATGATCGATTTCACTAGTTATTATACACTGCAAAAACTGCAAAATCTTAACAAGAATATTTGTCTTATTTCTAGTTAAAATGTCAAATTTTTAGTCAAAAAAAATCTCATTACATTTAAGACAAGACTCAAAAACAACCATTTTCACCTGTTTCAAGTAGATTTTCACTTAAAATAAGTGGAAAAATCTGCCAGTGGAACAAGATATTTTTGCTTGTAGTGAGAAGATAAATCTTGTCCCTCTGGCAGATTTTTCTACTTATTTCAAGTGAATATTTACTTGAAACAGGTGAACATGGTCAAATACCAAGTTATTTTTCTGGTGATGACTCTTGTTTTAAGTGTAATGAGATTTTTTTGACTACAAATTTGACATTTTAACTAGAAATAAGACAAATATTCATTTTTTTGAGTTTTTGCAGTGAGCGAGACTGCATTTGAAAAAGTTCCAATTTTCTTGACCACACAGATAAGCTCCATAGACTTCTGTGATGAGTATTTGCTGGACGTGTTGATTGATACTCTAGTTAAGTTCTGTGACTCGTAACCTTGCCATACCTTAGCTTCCACTGAATTGACGCCACTGGAGGGAAGGATGGTTAAACAGATTAAGTGGATAATTACGTAACCGTCCAGCAAAGACAACAAACAATCACTGCGTGTGTCTGTAATCAGAGATGCTGGTACCCACCGAGCGGACCGACTTCACCACGTCCCAGTGGTCGTGTCCGCTGCCGCTCAGCTCGCTCCACAGGTCCGCGTCCCCGCGCCGCACCGCGGGCACCAGCCCGTTCAGCCGCGGCCCCGCCGGGGCAGCAGGCGGGGCTCTGGAGCTCCCTGCGGGGGGTCTGGAGCTCTGTGCCGGGGGTCTGGAGCTCTGTACCGGGGGTCTGGAGCTCTCTACCGGGGGTGCTCGGGGCGAGGAGCCCCGCAACAGCGACGTCGCCACCACCAGAGCGAGGAGCGTGAAGATGGCAGCCGATAAGACCAGAGTTACATCCATAGTTGTGGGAGGCGCGCCGCCTTTCCGCGTCTACCTGAGCCGCCGTCCTGCCCGCTCACGCAGCCATCCCGGTAATCCTCGCCAAACATCAGCGCTAAGCACCGTTTACACTCAAGCACAGGCTCCTGTACGAGCGGGACGTCACATCCCCGGCCCCGCCCCCCGCCGGCCCCGTGCCCGCCCGCCGCCGGCACGCCCCGGTCTCGCCAGGGAGCAGCCCGGTTTTGGATTTAAAAATACGGGAAGTTTTCCCATAGACATACAGGACTGTCTCAGAAAATTAGAACATTGTGATAAAGTCCTTTATTTTCTGTAATGCAAAATGTCATACATTCTGGATTTATTACAGATCAACTGAAATATTGCAAGCCTTTTATTATTTTAATATTGCTGATCATGGCTTACAGTTTAAGAACTCAAATATCCTATCTCAAAAAATTTGAATATTCTGGGAATCTTAATCTTAAACTGTAAACCATAATCAGCAATATTAAAATAATAAAAGGCTTGCAATATTTCAGTTGATTTGTAATGAATCCAGAATGTATGACATTTTTGTTTTTTTAATTCCATTACAGAAAATAAAGAACTTACAATATTCTAATTTTCTGAGACAGTCCTGTATACTAGTGGGGGGATCGTTGTTGCAATATATTGTTGCGCTCTCTGTCGTAATAAATAATCGATAAACTGATGGAAAATATCAATATTTTATTACAACACACATAATGGATTTACGCGGTTGTCACCGCACTGTTGTTCGTGCACTTTAACTTGTCCAGCTGTACAGTGTTTACATTTACAAGCCTAGGAGGCAGTGAGGCAAATATATACAAATGCACTTTCTTTGTACATTGTATGAAGTTTTGGCATTGAATAAATGCATAACTACAGATGTTTTCCTTTTTATGGGTATTTTTTCTTTTTCAGTCACATAGATTGTGATATATTGTTGATGAAATTTCTTACAATATATCGAATATTGTAGATATCGTGATATTATCGTTATCTTGGGCCACATATCGCCACAGTATTGACTCGTGAGTTACTTGTATCGTCCCACCCCTAATGTATACGTATATACGTCTATGAGTTTTCCCGCCGCTGTCCCACCAGCCCAACCGAGGTCCAGTATCTTACGTGTTAAGACAGATCTACGAGAAATCCCAAATATCTACCTGTCAACCACTTACAAACTACAATTATGTGCTCATAGCCTGACAGGACGACCTTTGTTGACACTGAGATGCCGTGTAATTCCTATATATGTAATTCCTATGTATGTAATTCATAGAACCTAAATGAAAACACAGAGGGGAATTAAAGCACACTTATTTATATTAAATATTTTTGTATTGACATCTTTATTTCGAGCATACAAAAACAAAAAAAAAACTATTTCACAAAACAAAAAAGAATACAAATAAAGAGTCATTAAACAAAATCAAAGGGAAATAAACATTCATGTCCGAAAAGGGGTAGGAAGAAGTAAAAAACGTATTGGGTCCTACCCCTTATTTCTATTTCAATTTTGCTTGAAGTAAAAATAAGAAAAAATAAAACAGCAAGCTTTACTTTATCAAAAAAATGATACCCGTTATTACCAGAGCAATTATAAATAATATACATATACAACATATATATATATATATATATATATATATATATATATATATATATATACACACACATCTTATCATAAACAATATATGTTCAGTTTATATAAACATTGTTTGTCTTCAAGTGAAACATTTACTTTTTCTTTTAATTTGTCATTTTCACTCATGTGTCTCTCTGGCATTCACTGACTGGTGACACAGACGCATGTTTCTGTGCCCCGTCCTGCTCATCTTTAGGAAAGTAAATTCGGTTCCCCATTTTTAGAGATATTTACACAAAGTTTTTTGGCAGAAATGCCTTCTCTCTGGTTACATCCATCCATCTCTGATTTGTTGTTCTGAGTTTTTTCCCGTTGTTGCCACTAACCTCACGAGAACTGCCAACCAGGGTACAGCAGGTGGCAGTTCTCGCGAGGTTGGTGACAATTCAGTTTGTAGTTTAAAAATTATTATATTATAAAACAGGAAATTTACGGGAAAATATTAATACGGGAGGACGGCAGGAAAGAGGGGTGAAATACGGTAGTTTCCCGGCCAAAACGGAAGACTTGACAGGTATGGGTGATACCTGTGCTGGACAGGTGGGTTGGCACGGACCCATGCAACGTGCTTGACTCTAGACTCCCTGAGCGTCTTTAATCCCATCAGCGGAACATAGTAGGGGACTTAAATGGTTTCTGACAGGACTCGTGTCCCGCAGGTGCAGGCCGATAAAGTCAAGCCAGGTTTACTGGAGGTCGAGAGTCAAGCATCCACACTGGAGGATGTACTTTACCGTCTGCTTGGAGGATTACAGTGTATACTAAATGTACACCACATCAGATTGGAAGAAACTGGGAGGTTTTTAGCTTCTGGGCAAGATCCTGTTTGTGTCTGCTCCAACACAACTGATTCCAAAGGAGTCGTTCGTTTGAATGACGTGTGTAGAGGACTGGGCCTGGGGAACTCTACAATGCACAAGCAATGTCTGATTTTCATTATTTATTTCTTTTTTTGGTATTGTCATGGCCTCTGAGTGCCAAGCTGTTTAATGCTATACTGCCCCTGTGGAAACAAGGGTAAATGCAGTCTTAACTCCTATTTAGTTAAAGGGGACCTATTATGGCATCTAATACCTATTTTAAACAGGCCTTGAATGTCTTAAAAACAAGCTTTTGATTGTTTTTGCCAAATAAATTAGAAATTCAGCCTCTGAGCCATGTCTTTATCTTCCCATTCTCTAACCTCATAATCTATGCGGGATTCTGAGTGGGTGGGGCTATGATAATGAGGCTCTGTGCTGATTGGCTGCCTGAATGACGCGATACACCGCTACGGAAAAATGGCGGAAGCTCCGGCCGGCGGAGTTAGTTGTGGGCGTGGTTTCACGCATCGGAGGCCAACCTATGTAAATCGCATTTTGGTTACGTAACGACGGGAGCAGAATCTGAACGGCTCGTAGATCCACATCACACTGGACGGCTCATCCGGGCGGCTGTACAGACACTGCAGAATTTGGTTGCTTTCCTCCTTCTCTGAGTTGGCAGGCTGAGGGGAGACCACTTTATATATGTTAAAGCAAGAGAAAACGTGTTTTTCATAATAGGTCCCCTTTAAGTTTCACTTCCTGTTTGAGAGGAAAGCACATGGCTGGTGCTGGAGACCATTTTCTCTGTCTGTGAGCTGTGGAAAGACTTTATTTTTGAAGCCGCAGAAGACCATATCTTTTCACGATGCTGGCCTCCCTCTTGTGCCGAAGTGGTTATCCAGCTAGACCAAACAATGGGGAATCCCCAGAGAAAGACTCATAGACTGGACTGTAGCGGTGTCACTGATCTTTACTGAAGATATCACGAATGTGAAACTGTAATACAATCCAAAGATACAAATTTTGTAAATTAAGTTACACAAGCAGGAAAATCGCCACAATAAACAAGGTAGGTACACATAATATTGATATGCACAAAAGGAGGAAACCTCGACTGAATCAAAACAACATGTGACCTACATGGCTAAATTATTACAATGTATAAAATTAAAGTGCTAATCGAAATTATTGTAACACACAATCTTCATTTATGAACTTATGAAACAAAAACTTACAAATATGGTCTTCTTCAAAACCAAATTAAAGTCTTTCCACAGCTCACAGACAGAGAAAATGGTCTATGTGCTCTCCTCTCAAACAGGAAGTGAAACTTAACTAAATAGGAGTTAAGACTGCATTTACCCTTGTTTCCACAGGGGGCAGTATAGCATTAAGCAGCTTGGCATTCAGAGGCCATGACAGGTATATTATCATTTTTGTCCGTTTTAAGTTATTTCGGTGACCGGTGTGGCCTAATCTTTCTTTATTGGAAAGGAAACCAACAAATGTGTCCACTTGTGTAGCCACAGTTTTTGGATTGGAAGGTGGGTATTACATTTTAAGGAAGTCTTTATAAGAGCCGATTATTGTAAAATCATTCATCTCAAAACATTTAGGTAAACTCATTAAAACAGCTCCCACTGGGATCTGAGGATGAAATGAAAAACTGGCGGCCAGACAGCTGAAGCACTTCTGTCCCTAGAAATAAAATGTGGCCCAATGAAAGCCCAAATGAGAAGGCCAATCAAAATCATGGATGAAGCTCCTCTTTGGTGGAGGCGGACACATTTTTATTAGCCTTTTAATAATAATCTGGAATGAGCTGAATTGTAATGTGAAGGGACTTGAGAAGACATGTGTCTTGATTTGGTGCTGTATAAATAAAGCTGACAGCAGATAGCCCAGGTGCCAGATTAAGCAAATATAAACTAAACTCACACAGGAAAGCCAGTTTGACCCAAATGCAAACAGTCAGAAATACAGCGTGAACAGTATACAGGAAGCTGGCTGCCGTACCTGGTGGGTTTCTGCCAGGACAAAGCCGAGGGAGCCAACACTCAGCATCCACAGGCCTACCTGGGCATGCTGCCTCCGTTTCTATTTATCCTTCTGATTCAAACAGACGGAAACCCAAATAGGCTTTAATCTGGAATTTTCCATTGAGGAAGCAAATGTGTTTTAGTCACAGGTCATTTCATTTTCTTTGTGCATAATCCAACATGAGAATCAACACAAAAATAAATTAATGTAACAAAATAAAGCGAAGCCAGTGATTTTAATAGCTATATCATCTCCGTTTTAGAGGAGTTGGATTGCTATGATTTTAAAAACACAATGAACTCTTGAATGAATTCTGCCTTCTTCAGGAGAGGCTGTGAGAAAATTAACCATTTCAATGAATAATCCAGTATCATATTCCTGTTTAACACCCTCAATTCTTAATTAGCTTTATGTATTATGTATGTTGTATGTGACTGTTTTGTACCGTGTTGTATTTTTTATGTTGGACCCCCTCAAAAACGAGATGATTCAACAGAGCTCTGGTTCAGAGGAATCTGCTGCTACTCTGGCTTGAGTTCAGCTGGAACCGTCTACAGAGGGATCGCTGGGACGGACCAAAGCACCGTCACTGCGAGAGGAACGCTTGAAAAAAGATAGCCGTCAAGCAGAAATGGTCCACAGAGGAGAAAAAAACCTATGTGGAAACTTTAATGACATACCAGATTTTGATTCCTATATTTAATAATGAAAGGTTTAAAAAAAAAAAAAAAGTGCTAGTTTGCTACTCAACCACGAGGGGGCTTAAAATCTTTATATTGTGGATTTTTCAGTTAACATTTTTTGGAACATCTTGCACAAAAACCTGTGTATAAACTTAGCACAGAAAAAAAAGTAATGTGTGTTTGAGGTCATTTCTTTGTTGTAAAAAATGCTTAGCAGTATTATATCATTGGAAAAGCTGTTTACTTCCCTTTTAGATGCTGCCACATTTGTCAGGAACATGCGTTTGAGGAATGAGCAGCAGAGGAGCATGTGGGCTGCACTCTTGAACAATGTCTTTGCCAATGCCAAACAACTTACTTTGCCATTGTTTGGTGGATTGGATGATTGAAGTCAAAATCAAAATAAGCTGTTTGCCATTGGCAATAACTTATTTGGCAAACCCCATACTCTGCTGCTCATCCCACAAATGCATGTTCCTTATAAAACGTGTTACCATTTACCAAACACACATCCAAATCTTTGTGCCACAATAGTCGCATTTCCAGTATCGTACACACAAGCAAATCTAATCTCTAAAAGTTAGATAACGGTAGTGCTGCAGCGAATAAGTGTAATTCTCGTAACTCATTGTCCCGCAAGGTTCTGTGACGCCACCTTGCTGATCAATATCACAAAACTGTTTTCCTGCGAGACTTCTCAAAACAAGGAAAAAACACCATTCAAGATGGACTAAAACATTGTTTTTGACTAAATATTGCAACTGCAGCTCCCGCAATTGAGAAAATAGCCAGATGATGAAGCAGAAGATGATCAAACGGACAGAATTAGTGCCATTTCGATTACAGGATCCCTCTTTCCGATATTTCGTTTTACACACATCTAGGGGTAATGGAAACACGCCTTTGTGTCATACAGCTCAAATGATTACTTATTTCCCTTTTATTTACCACATTGACATAGTGGGATGTTTACTGAGAAACTGCTCCAAAGATGAAGAAAAAAAACAAAAAAGCAACTTATTTACAAATGTTTATTGGCATTGACTTGAACCAATTACAAGACATTTTGAAAGGGTCACAAATTGCAAAACACACAAAGAAAAACTCAGAGCAGCCTCAACTGCCTGTCAAACCCTTCACTAGAGGTCATATTGGACTCAGTTTCAAAGCAAGCAAGACCAGTTAAACATTGGATTAACCAGAGGGGGTGAACACAGGAGAGAAGGGAAAAGAAAGAGGAAAGTAAAGGGGGATAGATATGTACAGCACATTGAGGATCACAACACAGGAGAGGATGGATGATCTGCCACACCTGTGAGCTTACAAACCAGCAAACGGCAGCGAAGGGTTGAGCCCCGGAACAGTGCCGGGCACTCAGCACCGCAACACGCCACACCATGTCACCACCGCACTGCACCGCATCTTAACAGCTAACCAGCATTACTCAACTGCTACACAACTGCGCCTAGTGCACAAAAGATACACAAGAAAAAGGGTTAGAGTTATAGGAAAGTATCTGTGACCAGACAGAAAAAAATATAGACTTGACAGGAGAGATAAATGCTATACTGCTGGATGTTAAAGTCACAACTTTTATGTCACTGAACAATAAACATTGTTTCCATGTAGAACAGCCTAAAAGGTTTGGAACTATCGGGAACAAAAGCAAAACCCTTTTCTACACAATTTTGGACGTTTAAACGTTCATATCCATGTGAAAAGATAGTTTAGAGAACAAGAAAAAACAAACAAGCTACCTTTATTCAGAGGAATTTACTGACAAGTATAAATTCAATGAAAATGGCAAAAAAAAAAGTCAAATTGAGAAAACGCCTTACAAATATCTTTCAGTATAAGCAACTTTATGTAAAAGTTACAGAATTTGTTTGAACAGATTATGCCAAATTACAAATTAAAAACTTTAGACCAAACTCCAATAACCTTTCAGTCTGCTTTCAGTGGTAACTGTGGAGTCCACTTGCTCATCGTGAGACTGTTCCTGATGTCCTCAGCAAAAGATCAAATCATCTGAGATCTGGAAGGAGAAGACAAAACAGAGTTAGCAAAAGAAAAAACCCAGAGGGTCATATCAAGTCCTGGATCTGATCTGAATATTTAATTACAATACTGGTGAGACTAATATCTATCAAACTGCTTGTTTGTACATCTTACTCTCAGAAAAACCTTACATTTATAACATTTTTATTCACCTTTTTTTCTCCCAATTCCTCTCAAAATTAGCTCTAAGAAGAGACTTGCACTCGGGCATATTTGAAAAACAAACCTCGGGGTCGGCTCCCACTGTGAGAGGTGGAGGAAACCACAGGCACAGGTGGGAACACCGCTCAGTGCATCCGCCTGTGGTCCCCGTCAACGTACCTCACCACACCACCTTATACACCAACTGACAGCCCGAACCAACGCCATGACGACCTGCTCCATAGCAACCACCGTTGCCTTGGTGCCCTGCTCCTTAGCAACTGCCATCTCTCAGCAACAGGCAGGTCACATGGGCGGGTCACACACTAACTGCTCTCACACTGCCACACCCCCATCTCCTCCTCTCTTTGCAAACAGGACTCAGCAGCTTGGAGGAAAGAATCCACATTTAAGTGAACGTTTTGAGCCAGCATCCCACTTCCCCACCCCAAACACAAAAGTACAAATGTAGTCAAGTACCCCATTTTTGAAATCTTCAATATAGTCTATTCATATTTTCTGTTGGCTGTGTGTGCTACAGGTTGGCTGAAAATAGTTTCAAAATCAAGTAACACACAAAGCCAAGAGTACTTTACATTATACCCAAATTAATTATCAATGAGAATTTTACACTGTTGCATATTTGCAAATATATGGAAAGGAGCATCACGACTGTGGAGAACAGGCCGAATTTAAGTTTAACAACCATCTAGAAACCTATGAAGCCAACAGTATTAGTAGCCCACACCTTCCCCCTGAATACCGTCATCTGGGGGTCCGAGACTGGGTTAAGACTCTGCTCCGTTGTCCTCTGGAGATTTCGATCTACTCTTGGATTTGGATCTGGATCTGGACTTGGATCCTTTGTTGGAAGCCGGTGTTCGGCTCCTCGCCTTGGACCTGGAGCGGGACCTGGAGGGAGACTTTGACTTGCTCCGTTTGGGCGTCCTGGATTTGGACTTGGATTTAGACCTGGACTTGCTCTTGGACCTGGACCGTGACCTGGATCGGGAGTAGGACCGGGACCTGGAGCGGCTGTAGCGGTTGCGGCTCCTGGACCGAGACCGGCTCCTGCTCCTGGAGCGGCTCCTACTGCGCCTGCGCCGGCGGGGACTGCCTGAACGACTGGAGGGTCACAAAGGAAAAAAAAAAATTAACATGAACAAATAACTCAGGGCTGGGCGATATATCGATATTTTAATATATATCGATATATTTTCAATGGGCTGGGCGATATATCGAGATTTTAATATATATCGATATATTTTCAAATGCAATATGGTACGAGACAATATTGTTTATATCGATATAGCTTATTTTGTGACAAATTGACTGTACATCAACGCTGACCCCTCGCGCTGGCAAAAGTGTTGACAGGTTAGTTTTCCTGGCACAAAATCTGTAAAATGTACAGTAGTTGACTTGTATTTATTTGAGATTTGCTCAAAGAGATGCAATATCTGTTTACATGTATTATTTGAGATTTCTGTCAACCTCAGTGGAAAAGTCTGCCTGTTACTGTCTACATTGTATTAATTGCACAGTGTATTTTAATTTATTTTTTATGCAGGAGAGGGATATTTGTTTTATTTTATTCAAGAAGCATTTTTATTATATATATATATATATATATATATATATATATATATATATATGCAGGCAGTTTATTTTTATTTCATTTTATACATTTTGATATTGTGCAGACCTCTGTTAATAAAGGACTTTTTTTAAGGGTTTGCCTCGAAAAAAAATTAAGCTAACAGAGATGCTATGCTATAATGCTTTGAGGGAAACCCCAATTATGGCACAGAAAAAATATCGATATATATCGAGTATCGCCATTCAGTTAGAAAATATCGAGATGACTTTTGGTCCATATCGCCCAGCCCTAAAATAACTTATTGTAGATATTTGCCGTTTTTATTATTTTTCTAAAAGAGGTAAGCCAAATTTAGCTAAATTAGTTAATATCAGCGCGGGAAACCACCAGGCCGTGATCTGCGTCGTTCACGCACCACGTGGTTTCTCCGCCACTCTCCCATATTTAACCCACATTAACTAATCCTCCCTTAGACTATTACCTCCTGCTCCTACGTCCATATCCTCCCCCGTACCTCCGTGGTGGAGGTCCTCTCCGGCTGTACATAGAGTCCGGCGGTCGTCCGTAGCGGGCCATCTGCACCCTCAGCTCGCGGCCGTCCAGCAGCGCCCCGTCCATGGCGTCCATGGCGTCCTCCGCGTCGCGCTTGTCCAGGAACCGCACGAAAGCGAAGCCGCGGCTCTCCTTGGTGTAGCGGTCCCGGGGGATGTACACGTCCCCCACGCGGCCGTACTTCTCGAAGACCCGTCGCAGGGTCTCGGGCGAGGTCCGGTAGGTGAGGTTGTCCACTTTGAGGGAGGTCATCCCCTCCACGTCCGGCGGCGGCCTCCCGTAGCTCATCCTCTCCGTCTGCGTTCACAACCACACACGGTACAAGCTCGGTCGAGCTGCTGCGTTCAACTCACCAGTTAGCGGGGTTTAATCGATTTACAGTTGGGTTTTTCTTGTTTCTCTGGCTCGGATCTCTCTGGGCCGTCTGCCTACCGCGCTGCTTTTCACGTGAAATGGCGGCGGCGGAGCTTCCTTTTCCCCTGTCTTTGCGCCAGCGGTGGCCGCCTCTGATTGGCTGCTGCACGGCCCTCCCACTCTGCCGACCGCTACACCGCCCCCTGCCGGCGGGGAGCCGCTTTGGACGGCAACAACGGACAGAAATCAAGGCCCAATCCCACTTTCTTTCACTAGCCCTACTTTCTACCACTAGCCCTCCCTCACTATCACTACCCCTAAGTAGTCCAAGGGTCTGTAGTAAAAGGTGCTTTTTTTCAGCTAAGGCTCCTGGCCAAAGTAAAGCCCTACCTATCTCCAAAAGACTTGGAGAGGGTCATTCACGCCTTCATTACGTCACGGCTAGACTACTGCAACTCTCTGTATGTGGGTTTAGACCAGCGTTCCGTGAGACGCCTGCAGCTGGTGCAGAATGCTGCTGCTCGATTGTTGACTGGCACTAGAAAGCGTGACCACATTACCCCGGTTCTGGCCTCCCTGCACTGGCTTCCTGTTCACTACAGGATTGATTTTAAGATTCTGCTGCTTGTTTTTAAATCACTGAATGGCTTGGCTCCCCAATACCTTACTGAACTTCTCCACTCTCACACACCAGCCAGCACTGAGGTCGTCAAGTCAGTCGCTTTTAGACGTCCCGAAATCCACGCTCAAAACTAGAGGTGACCGAGCTTTTGCAGTGGCCGGCCCTAAGCTGTGGAATAGTTTGCCACTAAATGTTAGATCTGCCCAGACCCTAGTGGTTTTTAAGTCTTCTTTGAAAACTTATTTATTTTCTTTGGCTTTTAGTGTGTGACAAATTAGTTCCCTACATCTGTGAGAAGTGATTGTGCACTTTATGTGTCTGTTCTTTGTCGTCTATTCTCTATTTTCTATTTTTTATTACTATTTTATTGATCATTTTAGTATGTTAGTGATTTTATTGTT
This sequence comes from Cololabis saira, assembly GCF_033807715.1. Taxonomy (NCBI): domain Eukaryota; kingdom Metazoa; phylum Chordata; class Actinopteri; order Beloniformes; family Belonidae; genus Cololabis; species Cololabis saira. The sequence continues at coordinate 28,201,401 of NC_084605.1, read as the reverse complement.
TCTACACTGTGTACTGTGTTTTTTCTTTTGGTATTGTTTTATTTTGTTGTATGCTGTACAGCACTTTGGTCGACCTCTGTCGTTTTTAAATGTGCTTTATAAATAAAATTGACATTGACATTGACATTGACATTGACATAAAAAAGAAGGGACAGATTTTAGGGCACTTGAAATCTTCCCAGGGCCCTGTCCCAATAATACTCCCCCTACCCCTACTTTCAGCACCACCCCTAAAATCAGGAAGCTGAGAGCCAAAAGCTGTTTCAATTTCAGCGGTGGCGCTGTTAATATGCCACTTTATTAAGTTTTAATATTTATATAAAGTAACCGTTAAGATCCCCAACCTGGGCTCAGTTTATCCAAATAACGTCTGTTAAGAAATTTGACCCGATGTTTTTGGAGTCGGAGCAGCAGCAGACGGAGTACAGACGTGATCGCCAGGTCAACCTGCGCCGTCGTCCCGGGGGAGAAACCTGCAGCTCTGTGGAGAATTACCGCTGGCTGAAATAAATCATTTAGGAAGATAAATGTTGGTTTAATAGATGAAATCTAACAGTTGAAGCTACGCCTGTTAAGAAATTTTCTCCGAAAATTTCGAGATTTCTGCCTGCCGGCTCCGGAGCTGATTTATGGGTCCGTTTTAAATCGATGCAGAGCCTATGGCGTAAGGCACGGCGTACGGCACGGCGTACAGCGCGCTAGTGTCCATCAATCCACACTATCCACTCCGGAATGAGTATGGATAGCGCATCTCACATACTGTTTTTGCTACTCATTAGGGTGGAAGTATGCAATTGCGGACGCAGCCTAGCTAAGCAGAAACTTCCCACAATGCAATGCAGCGGTGTTTGGTGCTAAGTGCTGCGCAGATACGTCTATGTCATAAGTATAATATTAAGTATAATAATATTATTACATAATATTAATATTATAATATAATAATATTATATAATATCATCTTGTTTGGGCCAGGATAAACGGGAAAGAGCGGAGCGGTGCTGCTACTGCTGCTGTGACAGGAGTTGTTACCATGGTAACAACTCCCCCTCCCAACGGCAGGAAGTGCCGTGTGGCTCTGAGTAGTACGTCCGAATTAATGCACACTACTGATATTTACTCAAAAGTGTGCCGAACTTAAGTATACTTTTTGAGTATATACTGTTTAGTATGGCATTTTGGACGCACCCACTGTCTTTTTGTTCTTTTCGGTTGAAATAACTCTCCAATAGTCACCGTATAAGTCTTTTTAAAATTATTATTTTAAATTCCATGTGATTATGGAATCGCAGCACATCCAGCATTGCTCGTATTCTGCGATTCTACTTGTTGCAAAAAAAAAAATTCTGTCAGTTATCTTAAATTATTGATTTTTTTTGGTATTTTTCACTGTGTTTTTTTGGGGCGGTGTGTATTTGTCCCACTGAGCCATTCTCTGCACTGCAGTCAGCGCTGCCCGCACGGGGTTGGCGTAGGAAGGTCACGTTGTAGAGGTGCTCGTCACTGGAGAGAGAGAAGGAGAGGGAGGGAGAGAGAAGGAGAGGGAGAGAGAGAAGGAGAGAGAGAGAGAGAGAGAGAGAGAGAGAGAGAGAGAGAGAGAGAGAGAGAGAGAAGAGAAAGGGAGAGAGAAACAGAGAGGGAGAGAGAGAAACAGAGAGGGTTTCAAAATCCCTTTATTCCACCATTGCAGGACCTAATACAACAAAAAAATTAATCAATTCAATTCAATTTTCAATTTTATTTGTATAGCGTCTAATACAACAGATGTTGTCTCTAGACGCTTTCCAGAGACCCAGAACATGACCCCCGAGCAATTATTACATAAACAATGGCAGGTAAAAACTCCCCTTTAGGAGGGAAGAAACCTTGAGCAGGACCTGGATCATAAGGGGGGACCGTCCTGCCGAAGGCCAGACTGGGGGGGTCGGGACGTCAGCAGCACACATACCCCTTTTACACCAAGCTGGTTCCAGGGCTGGTTCTGGGCTAGAGCCAGACTTAGCACCAGTTCTTTGGTTTTACACAGCCTAAGCACCGGCTCCTGGCTCTCAAAACTGGTGCTACAGGAGAACCGAGTCTTTGCTGCGCCAGGTAAAGAACCACTTTACGTTGGGAGCTACGTGCTTACGTCAAGGGCTGGGGGCGGGGCTGGGGACGGTGTTACTGAACAAGCAAAGCAGAGTAAACACGGAAGAGCGCCGTTTTTAAACAACGGAGCGTTGAAGACGGCGGTTAAGTTAGCAGACTCTTTTATTATTACATCCATTTATTTAATAATGGATGTAAAACAGAAGCAGCAGTGGTCTACGGTACAATCCATCAACAGTAACGTCGGCGGGCTCCGTGCCCGCCGATGGAGCGCCAGCCTCGCGTCCGAGCCCGCGGGGAAGCCGCTCGATCCGTGGTTCCTCCAGCCTTCAGCCCGCTTCCAGCCTTCAGCCCGCCGATCGAGTGTTGAAGACGGCGGTTAAGTTAGCAGACTCTTTTATTATTACATCCATTTATTTAATAAAAATTCCCGGCCCACGGGGACGCCTCCCAGCCCGCGTCCCAGCCCGGGGTTCTGCTTCCGCGTTACACCAACGCAGAGCCTACGGCGTAGGTTACATAACTTACGCCGTAGGCTCTGCGTCGATGTACGCGGCGATGCGCGCCGTACGCCGTAATTTCTTAACAGGCGTAGCTACAACTGATAGATTTCATCTATTAAACCAATATTTATCTTCCTAAATGATTTATTTCATCCAGCGTAATTCTCAACAGAGCTGCAGGTTTCTCCCCCGGGAAGACGGCGCAGGTTGAGCCGGCTGAGGAGCTGCTGTGCCCCGGGGGCTGCCGGCTCCCGAGTCAAATTTCTTAACAGGCGTTATTTGGATAAACTGAGCCCAGGTAGGGGATCTTAACGGTTACTTTTAAGCCTGAAAAAATATTAAAACTTAATAAAGTGCCATATTAACAGCGCTACAGCTGAAATTAAAACAGCTTCTGGCTGTCAGCTTCCTGATCAGGGTAGGGATGAAAACGAGGGGGAGTGGTGGTGACGTATACAGTAACGTAATGACGTGGCTCACTGGCCAGCACCAGCTTGTGTAAAAGCAAACGGTTCTCAACCGGTTTTTACTAGAACCAACCGCGAACCGGCTCTAGCACCAGCACTAGCACCAGCCCTGGAACCAGCTTGGTGTAAAAGGGGTAACAGCAGGAAGGTGGAAGCAGCAGCTGGATGCCCAGAGGGGGGTGGGGGACTGCAGGCAGGTGGAAGCAGCAGTGGGATGACCAGAGGGAGGGGGCCGCAGGCAGGTGGAAGCAGCAGCGGGATGACCAGAGGGAGGGGGCCGCAGGCAGGTGGAAGCAGCAACGGGATGACCTGGGGGTGGGGGGGGGCGCAGGCCAGCACGCAGCTCCCGAAGCTCCGGCCTGCAAACATTCGTGGTCCAGTATTGTCGCACCAATAAGAGAAAAAACATTTTTGAATAGTCGAGTCGGGATGGGGTCTACCATACACGTGGTTGACGAGTGAGGTCAGCTCAGGGAGGTCTATAGGATCGAAACAGTCTAGAGACAAGTCAGAGCCTAGGGAAGTTGCTAAAGCTGAAGAAATGCCCACAACCGGCTGGTTGATTTCTTCGAGAACCACTATACACAGAAACATATTGTGCGATTAGAGGGAGGAGGGGCATAGACATACGTAGACGCCTCATAGAGTGACGCTGTCTAATGCCCCAGTGCATTTATTTCTACTGAGGAAGGTTTTATCCCCGACTACAATAATCCATAACTCCCTGAATCTTTACCCGATTTTCACACGGTTTGGTTTGTTACAAACGGCAGAGATTTAGTTATGATACAGGACGCTGTCACACATTAAAAATACGTACTTTTATGCTGAAAGATTTTGTATTATGCGCTTTAACAAAGACATATGGTATGGCATATTGATAAATAAATTAATTTTATATTTTGATAAAGAAACAAGTTTGATTGTTCATTTGAATTTATTTATATATATATATATATATATATAGTTTCATGTTTACAAGGAGGAGAGAGAGCATAATGTCAAACAGTAAATTAACCGACTGTGCTACTGTCACAGCTTTATGTGATATTTACATGTGCTTTTAGCTGCATTGTTTAGTCTGCATGCCAGTGCTGCTCTGTGTCACCTGCAGTCATGAGCTGTCATTAGGCCATTATGTAAAAGTTTTTATACACGTCATTTCATTCTGTAACACATATACATGTGGAGGAGGGGGGAATTTGTTGATTATCCTCGCAAGATTCCACATCCACAAATCCAAATTCTTACGCAAAAAACCCTCTTTTTTTACTTTTCATTGTGAATTAAAACAGTATCTGGACTCTATTAAGTTTTCTACTAATTCAAAAGCAATCAAAACCATAAATGTATGTAAATGTTTTGGCTTTCTGTTGTAATTTCATCCCCCCTGGCTGGTTATAATGTGTTGTGCTTTTTGTTTTGTTTTTTATTTGAGTTGAGTACTCTTTATAGGTTATAGTTCAATGTGAAATTGCATAATTAGGACATGGTGTTATTAGGGGTACAAGAGACCAGGAACAGACCAGGGTCAGGAGAAATAATGGTCAGAGGAGAGAGATTGAGTTGTGGTGCGAGGAGGACCCGATGTCCTGACAGGTTGGAGTTTGTGCAACCAGCACAAACACAATAATTTACCATGACGATGATGAAAAATAAATGCAATGTATAACTACCGAAAACAGACCAACTCACAGTGTTCACTCTCAGTGTTCGAAAAAATAGCGGTTTTAGGAGCTTTGCTAAAATCAGCCACTTTTTCCTCTGAATACGTGCTCTTATGTCTTGTAAAACATATTAAATCCTACATTAACTTCTCATATAGTCATTTTTGAAAAAAGAAAAAAGAAAAAGCAAGTATGACTTAAAAGGAACAGAGATTTTTAAAAAACCAAGATGCAGGACAAAATTGATGGAACGTTGTGTTTCTGTGAAAGGAATCAATTTATGGAACAATCTGAATAAAGAAAACAAAGAATCCAAATCAAACATTACATTCAAAAGAACAATTAAAGCCTGTATGTTAAGGAAATATAACGAAAAATGTTGAGTTTGATTGACATACCCCTAGGCGGTGGTAATTTTATTTTAATGTTATTTTAATTTTATTTTATTTTAGTTGTTTTTATTCACTTAGTTGTTGGTTTTTTTTTAGTTTTTTTTTATTATTTTTAATTTATGTTATTTGTGAAAGGGGCAGATAAGATAAGATTCTTCTTCTTTCTGCTCCCTTTTCATTCACAAGTTAGGAACATTTGTATTTGTGTTTGTATTGAATTGTTTTGTTTTTTTGAATGAAATAAAGAATAAATGAAATGAAATGAAATTTTCACATAAGGTCAGGTATAATTTTTGAAAAACCCTAACCTACAATATGCTCTTTTTTTGTATAGATGTCTTTATTGAGGGCATTAAAAAAAAAGAAATAAGATTTACAATAACAATATAATTATCAATATTGTCCCCCATTTTTTTTACTTTTCATAACATTAATTAAACCAAAATAAATAAATAATAATAATAATAATAATAATAATAATAATAATAATAATAATAATAATAATAATAATAATAATAATAATAATAATAAAAAACAACAGCATACCCTCTCCCCTTCCCTCCCTCATATGGTCAATAGATTACATCATGCTCTTTAAGTTTTGTTATCATTGTACTGTTTGCAAATGTTAAATAAAAAAAAAAAAATGTGGAGGGGGGGAGGGGGTAGGGAGGGAAGAGAGAGGAGGAGGAGGAGGAGGAGGAGGAGGAGGGGGAGAGAGAGAGAGGGAGAGAGGGGGGGAGGAGGAGGGGGAGAGAGAGAGGGGGGAGGAGGAGGAGGAGGGGGAGAGGGGGAGAGAGAGAGAGGGGGGAGGAGGGGACTGCGCAAAAGCAGGGTCCGGATCTGTGTGTGTGTGACGTCACGGGGCCAGACTGACGGAGCAGCAACCACCACAGACCGGGATCCTCGTCCACATCCAGGGCTGCTACGAGATGGCGACGCGCTGTTTATGAGCCTCCAACTCGCTAGTGAAGTGGACGAAAAAACAAAACCAACAACAAAACCAAACGCGGAGATTATTGTGTGGTCGAGTGTGCGGCAGCCGCACAGCAGGAGAGGGTTCCGTGTTTCTGCCCCCAAACCGGCCGCACCGCCGAGCAGAGAGCTGCAGTCAGCCCGGGAACAGACACTAATCCCCGGACGGTCACAGTCTCGGCGGGGCTCGGACAACCGGAATGGACCGGGCAGCACCAGCGGGATTACAGGGGCAGTAGCAAAGGCAGCACAAAGCCGCTCTCCAGTGTTATGCCCGTTCAGCCCTCCGTCTGACTGGAAATGGGAGCTTTAACGAGCAGGCAGAACATAGGCGTGGAAGAAGTGGACATTCCGTCCAACTCCGTGTACCGATACCCGCCGAAATCTGGTAAGGGACCGAACAACAGGTCGGGATGAGGCCGCTCTGCGGAGGGTTATTCTGGGCTTGAGAGGCGTGATGGAGATCCATCACATCAGACCTGCTGACAGGCCTGCAGGGCATCAGCCTGGACCAGACCCAGATACCAGACCCCTGGTTCTGGTTCAGTTACTCTGATTTATCCGCTAAAATACAACCTTTCTCTCTACTTTTTGTTTTGCCATCATGACTTAATCAGGCAGAATGTAGAAATACATAAATCATGATGGATTGCCAGAGGATGACGGTGAAAAGATCAGCATCACGGTCATTTTAGATCAGTTACATTCATACACTGCATCTTGTGTTTTTCACCACAGTTTATACAGGACTGTCTCAGAAAATTAGAATATTGTGATAAAGTTCTTTATTTTATGTAATGCAATTAAAAAAAAAACTAAAATGTTATACATTCTGGATTCATTACAAATCAACTGAAATATTGCAAGCCTTTTATTATTTTAATATTGCTGATTATGGTTTACAGTTTAAGATTAATATTCCCAGAATATTCAAATTCTTTGAGATAGGATATTTGAGTTTTTTCTTAAGCTGTAAACCATGATCACCAATATTAAAATAATAAAAGGCTTGCAATATTTCAGTTGATTTGTAATTAATCCAGAATGTATGACATTTTTGTTTTTGTAATTGCATTACAGAAAATCACAATATTCTAATTTTCTGTGACAGTCCTGTAGGGGAAAAACATATATTTTATCTTAGGATACAGATTATAGAAAATTAGGAACAAACTATACACAAACTATACACTATATATTTTATTTAGAGCCGTCATTTTTCTACCTCATATGCTGCACCTTTCAGTTCTCTAATTGTATATACCGGTATGTTAATAAGTGCCTACATTTGTTTATTTACTACATTTGTTTATTTACTTTACTGTTTGCTATTTTTAAATCTGGGTACTGCGAGCGAAACAACCGGAGTCAAATTCCCTGTTGGACAATGTTCAAACTTGGCCAATAAAAGATGATTCTGATTCTGATTCTGATACTTATGGAATGAAATGAAATATTTCAAATGTCTTATGAAACTTAATAGAGTGAGTTAAAGGGTATTGACTGTTAAAAATGCACTATAATGTTTTTCCAAAGAGTAAAAATCTTTTATTTTGTGAATATGGAAATAATAGTGCCTTTCATTAGTATTTACTCTTCAAAATATTCTAACATTAGCTCTTATGATTAAGATAATTCAAGAAATGAACACTGGAAAATGTATTTATTTTATTATGAGAACAATTCAGTAATCACATTTAGAGCAACTGAAACCTTTAAAGATGTGGTGTTGACAAAAGTCAAAGCCTGATTTCCTACTGATGGACTCCTCATTACATGATTAATTCTCGAGCTGCCCAATGAAACTGGCACAGAATAGATATCGACTGATTAAAGGCTTTAAAATGAAATATAGTCACGGGCCCAAAATTAACTCTTGACAGACAGACAGGACCATTGCCCTACTTGTGGTTGTTGTCAGACTTGATGACATTCTTATACTCATCCACTAGTTCTTCGTGTCCTATAAACACTGTATTATTAGAGCAAAGTTCTCCGTTAACTTCTGACACATGGTAGACGGGGAAAAAAGCATTATGCATCAGGGCTTTTTTTTTTTTACTGTTGACTGGATGCACAGGTTGTCCTTTGGACCTCAGGCTCACCTCTTCATCTGTGATTTCATGTGACATATCCTGATTGCTATGTCGTGTTCAGCTCCCCACCCGGCTTTAGCAGTAATCCTATTATTATGTCAAAAATGACATTTTGTTTGAAGATATTATGCAGTGGCTCTTCAAATCTGGTTCTCCCAAAGACATAAAGCAAAATACAATCTGACAAAATGAGAACCAGAGAAAACAAAAAAGGAATATCAGAGAGTATAAGTACTTTTATTATGCTCATCAGTGTTGCAACTTAGATTGATGGTGACATTATGTACCGAAGAAGGCATGAAAGTGAAGAAAAGTGTTGACGTGTGGGTGTCACTGTGACCGCAGCAGCAGTGTAAATGAGTGATTTAACTGTCCTTGTTGAAGCCTGAAGCAGGAGCGGTGGTGGTGGTTGTCGCCAGTGAAACCGATCTGTCAGCCCCAGTTCCTGTCTGTGGGATCTGGTGACAAAGCCTGCTTCCAGGTTGTCCCTCCACCTGCTGTAAATAATAAGGAGGTGATGAGGAGAAAAAGACAGAAAGCCTCGTCACCGGTGCTTTTGTCCCACTATGGTGGTAAAGCACCAAACTCTTTGTCCTCAATGTTATGTAGAGGAAATAAAAAAACCAAAACAAATCAAATCAAAAGTACACAGCCTGATTCAGACCAGTTATAAAAGACAATTCGTCTTCTTCGAAGAGACGTCACTGGTTGGCTGCCTAGCATGTATTTAAAGACTGCCAGCTACTATTATAGTGATATGATTGTAGCCAACCCTGTCATTAAAAAGCAAACACACCTATTAGGTGTTGTTGTCAACAACACGCTGCAGGCTGGCAAAATCTTAACTTAGCCAGTATTGCAATCTCTTTTTAAATAATATACAAAAAACTTTGCAATTTCCAGTCTGTCCTGTCAGTTTGAGGATAACATTTCAGAATCAGAATCAGAATCAGAATCAGAAAAAGCTTTATTGCCAGGTCAGACATAAATCAGACGAGAGAACTTGACTCCGGTTTACACCGATGGCACCATTAATACGGACGCCATGTTATAATGTTAATCATAAACGCACTGCTTTTGGCGCTTCAAATCAAGCCGCCTGGTTTTGTTTTGTGTTGAGGTACCTGGAGCGGCCGGAGGACGGCAGCCCGCTGGGGTCAGATTTTTGTAAATGGCATAAGAATTCATGTTAGTTGTAAAGATACCTATTTTTGCATTTTTAAATCCAATGCAGTCTATTATATTAAACGCCCATAGAAGGGAATCGGCTTGTAAACACACATGAGCTGATTTAAATATACCAATATATTTACAGCCACTGATATGTTTTTATGGTCTGTTGATATCTGATGTACATTTTCTGTGTTTAAAAGTGTGTTTTTTTTATTTTGTTGTGTGTTTAGGGAGTTACTTTGCCAATCATTTCATCATGGGAGGAGAGAAGTTTGACTCCACTCATCCGGAGGGCTACCTGTTTGGAGAAAACACAGATCTCAACTTTCTAGGGAGCAGACCAGTAGCGGTAGGTTCACTCAAAAATAACTGACTGCGGCTGGTTTCAGAAACAAAGAGAGTGGCTCGGACTTCCATCTGGCGAATGGCCGGACTTCATTTATTTTAAGATGTTGAGGCTATTGTGGCCTCTGTTTGATGGTAGGTAGACAGGAAACGGGGGCAGAGGGAGGCGGGAGACATGCAGCAAAGGGTCACGGGGCAGGAGGCGAACCTGGGCCGGCTGCACAAACACTGTAGCCTTCATATGTGGGAGACTACAGTCAGACTTTAGCAAGGCAGCAAAAGCATGTTGCATACAGTTTTTTTTGGCTCTTCTTGACGGGTTTATCAGATTCATTTGTTGGTCGAAAGAAGTGCAAAAGTCATGCTGGGTTTGCTTCTCAGATACCTGTCCTAAATGTTTTCAAGTCTTTTTTTGTTTTCTCTGGGAACTGTAGTCTTCTCCCACAGTCCAAAAACATGTACGTTAGGCTATTTGGTGATTATAAATTCACCTTTGGGGTGAATGTATGTGGTTGTTGGTCTATTTGAAACCTGCCACCTGTCCAGGTTTACCTGTGTCTATTGCTCTGAGACAGACCCGACGACCCTGACTATGAAGAGCCAGGTATAGATGGATGGATTGTTTATGTAATAATTGCTCGGGGGTTTATGTTCTGGGTCTCTGGAAAGTGCCTAGAGACAACTTTTGTTGTATTAGACGCTATATAAATAAAATTGAATTGAATTGAATTGGATGGACGATACCAGAACTTGTGCTGTAGATTGTTTAGTAACTATTCTTTTCGTTTTTTTAGTATTTTGTTAACCAATGCAATGCTTGTATTTTATTTAATTTTCATCGATGTTTCTATGAAACAGACCCTTTCATTATGTGAAAAATAAAGAGGAATTAAGAAAGGTTGTTCAGACTCAGACTGGCCTCAGACTGGCTGTTGTTGTTTTTATTATGGCATCTCTTTATTTTTGTCTGCGTTAAAGTGTCTTTAACAAATTCCTAGAATTCACCATCATGGCCTAAATCTATTTGGATTGAAAATGCTTTTAGGAAAGGAAAAGAAAAGCTCCTTTTGTTCCTTTTTTTGAGTGATTGGTAGATCAACAAATTGACTGGAGAGTTTTTAGCATCAGATAAAATTACCAGGCCGTAAGACCGTTGCTGATGAGAGTTTATTTAATTCCATTAAACTCATTAAAAGCATCTGACTGGCTCCTTTTACAGCGAGAGTGACAGGCGCCAGGCCCTCCGGAGGGGTTTTCAAACTCAATCACGCACCTGAAGGTCACACTAATGACAGCTGTAAATCACGGAGAGCTCAAGCTTGTGGAGGAAAAAGTGATTTGTTTTTCCAGAGCTAAGGGGGTCAGATGAAGCGATGCTGATACAGAGCCCCTGCTCCTTCTCTCTATGTTCTAATCTCACTTGCGCTGCTGTTTCTGTCTAGACTGGGGCTAAAATTAGGAATGCAGTGTTTTTTGCCTACCTCCCCTGATTATGTTGGTGTTTATAATCCTACTCTGGGCACAGAATTCAGCTGGTTTTCTTTTCCTTTTTTCATGTATGTGTGAGTGATGCTTTACCAGCATTATATAATGTGTGGTGGTTTCCAAGCAGATGGTGCTTTGGAATCATAAACCTCACTGCAGTTGTGTTCGCTGTCTCCTGCATGGCTTGACAAATATGATACCGGACAGGGTTATATTTAGGGATTCCTGAGAAAGTCCTGCCTGAAGCTCACAAATACAAATGTTTTTTTTTAACCACACTATGGGTAGATTTTAGTTGGTTAAACACATTGTTTCAGACTGAAATATCACTACAACAGCTCAGTAAAATCTCTGCAGAAGCATCTATTGTTGTTGGAGGATAAATCCATAATGAGAGTAAAATTTTTTGCTTTTTGTCAAGCTGGAGAGAGCGACTGCATCTCAGAATTGCCCACCAATGTCAGAATTACAGAATGATAGCTTGACTGAATTTAAATATTTGATATTCTATTCTGGTGCAGGATTTTAACATGAGAGACAAAACTGAGCTGGAGCTACTAACTGGTTTTGTACCACTGATGCAATTATAATCCATTTATGAGTTGAACTTGGAATATGTTGTACTTTTTCTCAATAACGTAAGTATCACTTATAGCTACTCATAGTGTGCAGGGTAGCCTGTAAACGGAGGACAGTGAGCAGATCTGGGAGGCTGAACCAGGCTGGTGGAACCTGATAACATTGAGACAAATGCCAAAACTAGCTCAGGTCAGCTAACATCTTAGTGTTAGCATGTTGGCAAGCTGCTGTTGGTGCTTAACTCCATAAAATGTCACTATACAGCGATAAAAATCACTTTGAAACTATATACTGCCTGTCCAAAAACACTAATATTTCACTGGACCTCCTGTTGCTTTGATTAGAGGACATATTTGCTGTGGCATCATTCCGATAAGCTCCTGCAATGCTACAACATTTATTTCTGCCAGAGCTGCACACATTTTTCACCAAGATCTGGTATTGATGATGGGAGAGTCCCAAAGACTCTCAATGGGGTTAAGGTTAAGGTGTTGCATTGCCCATTTATGGTAGAAAGTGGGCGTGTAGAGGGCGGGGTATGAGGCGAATTCAGCTGCGCCACCTTCCAGCTGGACTGTGATTTATAAAGCGAACATTGCGTGCAAGTGTGCGTGCACACGATTTTATAAATCCGGATTTTTTTTTGCGCCCGCCATTTTCGGCTTTTGGGTGTACGTGCACTTTTAGTATGAATCCTATGCACTCTTTTATAAATGAGGCCCCTGGTCATTCAGTATTTTCAGGTAATCACCTGACCTCATTGTTTGGACTCATAACAGAACTTAGGCCAAACACCAGACATCTTACTTCCGGGTTGAGGCTCACCCAGAACTCAGATTTGTTGCAGTTCTTCGACTGACCGCTAGAGGCAGGCTGCAAAGTGAGGCAATCTCCATTGACTCCCATGTTAAAATGTCCAACGTTAGAGCAGAAATAAAGACATTTACAGCCTGGTTCATGAAAAACTGTTTTGGTCTCAATCGTTTGATTTCATATCCTGGACAGCCCTGAGGGGGGTGAATATTTTTGAACCACGCCAGGAAGTTTGAAATACTGCAATACGTTTTATTTTTAATGACTGATTGACAGTCGGCCAGCTGTTATCGCTTCACATCATGCGTGTGGAAATGCTCTTACTTTCACTATTAAACATAGCTGTAAGTTTTAGTGTTTTTTATTTATAATTTGATTTCACCAAACGTTTAAGTTACCGCCAATCACAATCATTCAAGATTTTTAGTTCCCCACTATCCTTCCAGTTTTTAAATATGTGTTGGGCAGTTTTTAACCCAATTTTAGTAGTTTTAACAATCTCCATAAATGTTTTCTTTGCTTAAACCTCTTGGTTTATCTGTTAAGCAACATGCTTGTTTAAGACTGGCTTCAAGCTGAAACATGATCATCCGTGCAGTAATTATCCAACAGGAGGCTCTCACCTATTTGCTTAGTTAAATCCAGGTGGTGACTTTGTTTTTGGACAGGCAGCGTATGTTTTAGAAAACAAAAACTACTTCTGTGAGAGTATTTATGGAGTTTTTCCAGTAACAGAAAGTTTTTTATGCTTTTTTTTTTTTAATCAGTTCATTATTTTTGAAATTTACATTTTGACCAGCCTGTGTGTGAGCCTGTGTGAGCCTCTGATGTTTGGTGACTTTCATTCGGTTATGAGAGCGACAGTGTTGCAGGTGAGGCGTCGGTGAATGGCCCTTTTCAGCATCTGCTGCTCCGTGTGCGTTTGCTTGTGTGGTTTACAGGCCTGACCCCTGCTGAGTCCAGATGTGTAATAGTGCTGAATATGGTGCCATTCACAGCCACACAAGCACAGTTAAACACACGGGTGCACGGATGAAGGGTTGTAGTGTCAGGGATCTGGCCACATCCTGCACGTTTCTTCACCGAGGACCCTGAAATCACCTCAGCTCTCGCCTTTCACCCGTTCAGCAACTCTTGGCTTTAAATCACAGCGAAGGAGTTGAACCACATTGAGTCAAGTTCAAAGGTTATGCTTCAAGTTTAAACCGAGGTTTCTGATTTTTTTTTTTTTTCTTTCCTGCTAAAGGCAAGGCTGTTCACAAGACTGATTGTGGAGGGCAGCTTAAAACAATGACAGTCTGTTTGACCCTGAAATGTCTTGTGCTCCTCTTCTGTGCAAAGAAAAACAGAAACAAACATCGTCTGAAGTGTCAGGCCCAACCCTCGAAAGACACAATGTGAGCAGATTTTTTGCTCGGGCTCAGCGTTTGTCAGCACCAACCAAACCCATGCTGACTACCCAAAGCCCTTTTGTTAAGGTTAAACTCAGAGCAGCCGCAGACATCATACAACCCTCATTTTGCCGTGGTCAAGAGAGGAATGTTGTGTGGTCGGGAGAAAGTAAATAAAAGTACTCCTAAATTCCATAACATGTATTTTACATCTATAATTTTGTTCTTTTCTTCTTGTCTGCAGTTCCCCTATCCAGCGCCTCCACCTCAGGAACCAGTAAAGACGCTACGAAGCCTTATAAACATTCGAAAAGACACCCTGCGGCTCGTAAGGTACACACCTGACAGAATTGGTCATCACCACTTGATGTCCACTGAGTTATTCTTAGCGCACAAACGACAATAGCCAATTAAAATGTTTAAGGCATTGTGCCATTGTGCCTTTCATTGAGGCGCTGCACTATTATGTTATCATCTGATCCATCCATCCATCCATCCATCCATCCATCCATCCATCCATCCATCCATCCATCCATCCATCCATCCATCCATCCATCCATCCATCCATCCATCCATCCATCCATCCATCCATCCATCCATCCATCCATCCATCCATCCATCCTTTTGTCATAAACCCAATTTGTCTTTCTGGACTATGAAATACACAAAAAATAGTTATCCTACACTATACATAAAGAATATAAAAAAGTAATAATTACAAGACCATGAGAATTGTTATTAAAGGGGACCTATTATGAAAAATAGGCGTTTTGAGGGGTGGTCTTGGTCCATCTTTTTCCAAACTTGTCGCATTTAAAATGTCCATATCTTAAAAAAAAAAAATTATGGTTTAAAGGTAGGGCTGGGCGATATGGACCAAAAGTCATATCTCGATATTTTCTAGCTAAATGGCGATACTCGATATATATCTCGATATTTTTTCTGTGCCTTAATTGGGGTTTCCCCCAAAGCATTATAGCATAGCATCTCTGTTAGCTTCATTTTTTTCTGAGGCAAACCCTTAAAAAAACAGTCAGTTTTAATACAAAGCCTCGTGCCAAATGTCACACAGGTACCTTTATTAACAGAGGTCTGCACAATATCAAAATGTATAAAACAAATGAAATAAAAATAAACTGCCTGCATATATAGAATAAAAATGCTTCTTGAATAAAATAAAACAAATATCCCTTTCCTGCATAACAATTAAATTAAAATACCCTGTGCAATTAATACAATGTAGACAGTAACAGGCAGACTTTTCCACTGAGGTTGACAGTTGTGCAAATAACAAAACATTTGTGCAAATCTCAAATAAAACATTCAAGTAAATTTGTCACAAAATAAGTTATATCAAAATCATAAAAAAAAAAAAATGTAAAAAAAAAAAAAATTTTTTTTTTTTTTTTTTTTTTTTTTTAAATCGATATAAACGATATTGTCTCGTACCATATCGTGTTTGAAAATATATCGATATATATTAAAATCTCGATATATCGCCCAGCCCTATTTAAAGGGGACCTATTATGAAAAACACATTTTTTTCTTGCTTTAACATATATAAAGTGGTCTCCCATCAGCCTGCCAACTCAGAGAAGGAGGAAAGCAACCAAATTCTGCAGTGTCTGTACAGCCGCCTGGATGAGCCGTCCAGTGTGATGTGGCTTCTACGAGCCGTTTAGATTCTGCTCCCTTTCGTTATGTAACCAAAATGCGATTTACATAGGTTGGCCTCCGATGCGTGAAACCACACCCACAACTAACTCCGCTGGCCGGAGCTTCCGCCATTTTTTTGTAGCACAGTGCCTCATTATCATAGCCTCCCCGCCCACTCAGAATCCCGCATAGTTAATGAGGTTAGAGAATGGGAAGATAAAGACATGGCTCAGAGGCTGAATTTCTAATTTATTTAGCAAAAACAATCAAAAGCTTGTTTTTAAGACATTCAAGGCCTGTTTAAAATAGGTATTACATGCCATAATAGGTCCCCTTTAAGTAATTTGTAATTTAATAACAGAATTTCGCTCCTTTCACACTAGTAAACGCATACTTGTCTCTTTTTCCAGGTGCAGCGAGGACCTGAAGTTGCCAGGCGACGAGGCGGCGGGGAAAAACAGGGCCTGCTACAATGTAGAGTTCACCTTTGACGCCGACACACAGGTGGCCATCACCATTTACTACCAGGCCATAGAGGAGTTTCACAGTGGAGTGCCAGTGTAAGTGGAAGTGTGTGCTTTCTTTCCATGAGGAAATGGCGCACGTGGCACTAGACGTGCCTGTGAAGAGTCTCTTTCAAGCTGCTTTAATGGGTGCAAACATTGTTTTATGGTGATTCTCATTGAAAGGAAAATCTATTTTGACAACGATAGACTAAAATGCGTGAATTGTCAATTGGATATTGTATTCTGATGCTGTGGTGTCAGGTTTGGACGGAGACCTGTTTACCAAAATGTGTTATCTAATAACAGAAGTGTCACACAATGAAAGAAGATGTATGCTCATAGGGTTTTCCCCTTTCCTTTAGTCTGTTGGATAACCTTTGGTCTGCATGTAAAAAAGTCTGCAAAGTTACACCAAAAACCTTGTTGCCTGAGTTGTGGCTGCTCTTGCCCTCGCACTCACTGGTCATTTTTCACCGTTTTTCTGACCAATTAAGGCAGAGTTAGTTTTTTGGGGCAGCCAAGGAAAACTAAGCTGGAACAGAGGTATTTGGTCGGGGGTCCAGAGGTGCTGCAGCACCATGAAACGTTTTATTTGTTTGCGAAGCCAAGAACAAGCCTGGAGTTTTGTTACTTCACATGAAAAGAATCCCCAGGAGTTCAGCGGTGTTTACAGGTTTAAATTTAGAAAAGGCAGAACATCTTAGGATTTTAAAAGGTAGTGAGCCATCGTAGTTTTTGAAAATGTAATAATTACAGAGCCACAAAATCACATAGATGCCCACAGAGACAGACACAAGAACATCGACTGGCCCTCATTTGGATACTGTCATTGGTTCTGCTTCTGTCCAGAAGGAAACAGATGCTTGTTCTCGTGAATGCAAAAGGTTTATTTCAATACAACTTCCGTTTCTGTTACGGCTCTCGCCATGACACTGAGTCCACTTCCTGCTTTGGGTCATTTTGTTTGTGAGATAAAATGTCTTTTTGTCTCTTTTTGACTCTTTTCCACACAAAAAATGTGTGGAGAAATGGAAGGATGTCATCTAGCTCTCAACCTTACCTCACCGTGAAGACTCGACAAGAAGAATACAACTTCACTCTCTGGAAATGCTCGCAATCCCGTTGACTCTGTGCTTAAAAGTTGGTCGTTGATGCCAGTGAGATCTCCAACCTCTTGCGTCTGTGTCGTCCCTGCAGCTATCTGCCACAGGACAGCTCTCTGCAGTCTGAGACGGTGCACTTCAAGAGGGGAGTCAGCCAGCAGTTCTGTCTGCCCTCACACACCGTCAACCTCAGCGAATGGGCCGATGAAGAGGTAGGCCCGGGGCTTCGTCCCACCGTTCACTGAAGCAAGCGCACGGTTTAGGTCCACTTCACACATGCATGTCTCCCTCCTCAGCTGCTGTTTGACATGGACAAGGAGGTCTTCCCCATGGTTGTTCAGGCTGTCGTAGATGAGGGAGAAGGTGACGTGTTGCCTTTAATCACACCATTTATTTGATGTGGATATACAGTAATAGAACTGGAAGTAAACATGTGGCCCCCTTCTTTCATCTTTGCAGATCATTTGGGCCACTCTCACATTCTGCTGGCAACGTTTGAAAAGGTAACAATCAGGTTCTTTTTCCATCTTTTGGTTATGTAGCACAAAGACACTGCTCTCGGTTAAACCATAGATTTTATTTGTTTTGACAGTTTTAATAATTGTGTGGGTGTCTTTTTATATCCTCAGGTGTTTGAATTCTTAAATTTGTTTGCATTTATTGTCTTTTGAAAAATGCTGTACCGATTGAAACACCATATTTCTTTCTTTCTTTCTTTCTTTCTTTCTTTCTTTCTTTCTTTCTTTCTTTCTTTCTTTCTTTCTTTCTTTCTTTCTTTCTTTCTTTCTTTCTTTCTTTCTTTCTTTCTTTCTTTTCTTTCCTCCAGTTAATAGTCAATGTTATAACATAATCCAGCAAACAGAATTACCAGTGATTTAACCTACTCTCCATTTCAATAATAATAATTAAAGCTGCAAGCAGCAATGAACGGGCCCTCGCGCGTGCAATTTTCACCAATAAAGGTCAAGGACTCAAAACTAAGTCCGATGACACCCCCCATGACTCTTTATGTCAAACCATTCAAAAGTTATTGCAGAAAATAGGAACTATCACATATCGACCAATCAGAAGAAGGAGCGGGGATAATTTGCACCAATTAAGGTGAAGGAGTCAAAACCGAGTCCGATGACCTTCATTCATTAAAAGAAATCTAAAAGTACCTCAGACATGTCCAAATGTGCATTTAAACAGATTTTTTTCATGTTTTAAACATTTCATACTGGATAATATTCCCTCCAGGAATCTCCTAAAGTTAAACTTAAGAGTTAGAGTTGGCCATTTTCAGTCCAGAGTAAGTACAGAGCAACATGCCGGGACCCGAACCTGCACCGCCCGCACGAGGACCACCGCCTCTACAGACGGCGTCTGCTCAACCCACCGAGCAGTCCACGGCCCCTGGCCATTTTAAGTCTTAAATGTTTTAAATGTTACATTAAGAATTCAGTTAAAGCGTGTTTTAAATGTTTATGAATTCAGGCAGGACTTTCTAATTTTAGAAACTGAGTTGCCATTTTTGGATTTTCTTTTTTTTTTTTTTTTAATTATTTGTGCTTTTATGCACAGCAGAGTTTTAAACTTGTATTTGTGATAAAGTGTGTTGATGGAGAATAGTTTCCGGGGCTGCAGCACTGATTTCCACAACAGAATAGTGTCTGTTTTTAATGCAGTGCAGTCTGCTATCCCAGCCGTGCAGTATTGGTTTTCAGTCGCGTCTCATGCCCGAGATCGAAGACATTGCATTGTGCAGTCGTTCAGAGTGCTCTGCTGCTCTACATGGGCCTCTAAAAGGCTGTCTTGGGGGCTCTTTTCTTTTTTCTTTTTTTGCTCAATCCATTTTCTGAGAACGTAGCCTCAGACTAATTGTTATAAGCAATTATAGACTCAGAAGAAACTGCCTCTGGACACCACGGGAGAGGCACACGACCCATCAGGGAGAGAGCCACAAGCAGACTAGGACCAACCAGACGCAGTCAGAACAGAGTAGTAGCAGGAAGGTCCGCCAGTGTTGCAGCAAAAACCCGTCCAGGGGCTTTTTAACACTTTTGCATCTACCTTGGTGGTTTTGAGTCATGGTCTTGGTCCATCTTTTTCCAAACTTGTTGCTGGTGTCGCATTTAAAATGTCCATATCTTAAAAAAAAATAAAATTATGGTTTAAAGGGGACCTATTATGAAAAACACATTTTTTTCTTGCTTTAACATATATAAAGTGGTCTCCCCTCAGCCTGCCAACTCAGAGAAAGAGGAAAGCAACCAAATACTGCAGTGTCTGTACAGCCGCCCGGATGAGCCATCCAGTGTGATGTGGATCTACGAGCCGTTCAGATTCTGCTCCCTACGTTACGTAACCAAAATGCAATTTACATCGGTTGGCCTCCGATGCGTGAAACCACGCCCACAACTAACTCCGCCGGCCGGAGCTTCCGCCATTTTTCCGTAGCGGTGTATCGCGTCATTCAGGCAGCCAATCAGCACAGAGCCTCATTATCATAGCCCCGCCCACTCAGAATCCCGCATAGATAATGAGGTTAGAGAATGGGAAGATAAAGACATGGCTCAGAGGCTGAATTTCTAATTTATTTAGCAAAAACAATCAAAAGCTTGTTTTTAAGACATTCAAGGCCTGTTTAAAATAGGTATTAGATGCCATAATAGGTCCCCTTTAAATATGAAAAAGAGCATTGACTACACCATTTAAAAAATCTGCTTCATTGTTAAGAGATGCCTTTACTATCATTTATTACAGTTACTAATATCCTGATAATCCTCAAGTCGGTGTCATATCGTAGTAAAACAGCAGTGCCAAACATGCCAGTTGCAGATTATTTATGATGATACAGAGGTGGAGTAATAATAATATCTGTATACAACTGTTGCTCTCTTTTGCAGCACATGGACGGGAGTTACTGCGTGAAACCTTTGAAGCAGAAACAAGTGGTAAATATACCTGTTTTTCTTCCCTCCTCCTCCCTCCCTTCCTTCCTCCTTTTGTGTTCCACTTTCATACTTTTGAAAAACAGTAAATTCATTTTCCTGTTGAACATTACACCTTCCCCCGTGACAGTGAGTGTCTTTGTTCTTGCCTGCGTTGCTTGTCCCAGGTGGATGGGGTGAGTTACCTGCTGCAGGAGATCTACGGGATAGAGAACAAATACAACAGCCAGGAATCAAAGGTAGAGAGCAAAGAAGAGCGACTCAACGTTCTTTCATCAGTGCCCGTGTAGTAAAACAAATCAGTTCAGCTGTCTGCCTTTGTGTCCCTATTCTATTTAATCTTCTATTTCTTATTCTTGTATTGGTTTTTATGCTCAGGTGGCTGACGATGAGATCAGTGACAACAGTGCAGAGTGTGTTGTGTGTTTATCTGACGTGCGAGACACACTTATCTTGCCGTGCAGACACCTGTGTCTCTGCAACGCCTGTGCAGACACGCTACGCTACCAGGCCAACTGCTGCCCCATCTGCAGACTGCGTGAGTTTTTATATATTAATGATATATAGTTACCATTAATATACTGTACATGCAGACAAAGGGAAAAACTGAGAACACTAACTATTTGAAGGGTTTTCTAAACTTAGAAGTAATTCTGAGGACCTTTCCAAGGAACACCTTCTATGAAAGTCATTCGTACCCTCCAGGATGTCTCAGGCGGCTGTTTGGTTGAAGTGTTCATGTTTGATTAGCCCCTCAGTGCTTATTGCAGCAAGAGATCCCTCAGTATGATGCTGCCATCACCATGGTACCTGGTTCCCTACTCTGTTGGTTATTGATTTCAAGTAGTTTAATCTGTGTTACATCAAATCAGACGTTTCTCATGGTCTCACAGTCATTCGGGTGACTTGTGAGAAAGTCCCACCATTCTTTCATTTCATCCTGGTCAAGAACAGTTTTCATCTGTTGTAAAATAAAGTCCTGCTGCCGATAGTTTTCCTTTTGTAAAGTTCTCTCATATTCACAAATGAACTCTTTATAACCTCTGAACAAGACTGTCTCACAATAGTAAAGCCAAATGTCATTTAGATAAGCGTGTACCTTCTACATTATGTCAAGTTCACTTCAATTCAGTTTTATTTATATAGGGTCTACTACAATACAAGTTGTGTCTAGGCGGTTCGCTGAGACCCAGAACATGACCCCCGAGCAGTTCTACTGTTTTTTAGCAAATTAACTCAGAGGTAGACTCCACTTGCGTTAGAAGCATCTAAAAGACGACTGGGGCGAGATGGATGGACCAGAGCTCAGGTGCTCAGTTTCAGTGGTGTAAAAGTGTAAAAGAAATATTTCATCGTTTTATAATTCAAGCAATCAACAAAACTCCATCTTAACCCAGTTTAACCTGTTGTTGCTTTGTCTATCTAGTGAACTCAGATACTAATCAGAAAACACATTATTTTGTTTATGTTAAGATGTTAAAATGTGGAAAATTCCAAAGTAATAAGGTTTGAAAAAGATAAGTGGTGGGAATGACTGTGTTGTAGATTAGCTTTGCAGCGCCTTTTATCTCCAGGCCAAAGTATCAACAGCACGTTATCTGTTTCCATCTAAGATGGACAGAACGCTGCTGTAATGTGTCATATGTTCCACAAATTAAAGAACCAATGCAGAAACAAATATAATAGGAAATATAATAGATTACAATTGTATCTACCAATACCGAAGTATAAAGATATTCAGTTATAAATGTTTCAAGAGTTGTCTGAGTAAATAATAATATAATATATTGATGTGTTTAATCCTTTATGGATGTCATTTTAAACTTTTAGCTTGATATTTTTTTAAATCTTAAACTGTGAACTGGTATCTTCCACAGATTTGTGGTCTAAAACCATTCCACTGAGGTCGGTTTTTATTTTAAAAAAAAGTGACATTGCAAGATTACTATTTCAAGAAAAGCAGCACAGATGAAAATGTTTCAGCTGCAATATGCTGCAAATGTGGACATTTCCTGTAAATTAGAATAAACTGCTGCTGCATCACCACCACAGAGAAGGAACTACATCTGAAATTTGACAGCAGGTTTACAATTGACCTTAAAAGCTGGCCCGAGAGAGGAACCATTCTCAAGATATTATATATAAAACTATTTTGGCCCTTTTTTGTTGTATTAAACTACACAATATGCATTTATCAGAAACACAAACTTTGGTTACATTTCTTTAAAATGAGTGTAGCGGTATTCTTCCGAGTATTTGAGACTTTTAAAGCCGCTTTACACAGCAATACCACGTCTGACCACATGGGGGCAAGATATTACAGGAAAGTTAATGTGTGATCGATTAAATATTAAAATCAAACTGGGTCCTGTGGCCCGTTTCTCTATTTTGCATTTTTGATCTGAGCCTAAAAATGAAAGGATGAAAAACAAGTCCCTTTTCATTTTTCCACTCGTTAGCACAGTATAATCAATGCCTAAGTATAATCAATCTTTTATCAACACAGCTGATCTATACGCCCCCATGTGGGCAGAACTGGTATTGATGTATAATGTGGCTTATAAAGATTGAAATAAATCACAAATGTGATGCAATTGATGCATGATACAATTGCCTTAAAAATGTATGTTTTGTTCGATAGGAAGGCAGTTGTAAACATTATTGGACATTTGCATTATTAAAATAACTGTTTACCTTGTTTTACTTTCAGCATTCAGAGCTTTGTTGCAGATCCGAGCAATGAGGAAGAAACTCAGTCCTCTGTCGCCTAGCAGCTTTAACCCCGTCATCACCTCCCAGACCTCTGACTCAGAGGAGCACTCGGTGAGGCACAGCTTATGAGATAAATAAATAAAGATAATAATAATGTACCAGTGTTTTCCCCCAGTTGCAGCAGTCTAACAGTCCCTGTGCTCCTGCTGCAGGCGTCGGAGCACATCCCTCCAGGTTATGAGGTGGTGTCTTTGCTGGAGGCCCTGAACGGACCCCTAAACACCTCGGTGGCCCCCGCTCCCCTCCCCTCCGGGCCCAGTCAGGTGTCTGGAGCGCTGCCCCCGTACAATAGTGAACCTCATCCGGTGCCGGCCCGCTCCATGTCCCCTCTCGACCACTCCAACTCCAGTCAGGGACTGAAACTGAAGAAGAGCGGTTCAAAGTGAGTCGGCCTGCCAGGCTTCTGCTTCTCTGCTCCTCTGCTTGTCTGCTTGATTCAGGTCGACAACATTCAGAGTTAAAGACATCAGGGAAAATGCAGTCGGACCACTTTTTATTCTGTTTTTCTTTCATTCTTTACAGCAAACAGAGGCCCCAAACCTTTGTGTGTTGTTTTTGTCTGAAGCCAAATCCACTTTATTTGTTTTAGGTCACTTTCCCAGAATTCCTCTGTGCTTCCTGAGGAGGAGGATGAGAAGTCCTGCAGTGAGTCGGATGCCTGTCGCCACAAACTGGTAGTGGACCAGCAGGAGGTATGTGTGTGTGTACGTGTGAGTGTGTTATATATAGACAAATAGAACGGGCATTATGTGAGAGTCAGATGCAGTATCTCCTGCTGCTTTGGGAGCGTGCACATTTGTTTGTGTGTGTAAGATTGTGTAATGATGAGCGCTTACTTCAGCTTTATTTTTCTTACAGTGTGGTGTGACCCCAGACAGTGAAAACCTGACTCTCTCCTCGTCTGGAGCCATCGACCAGTCGTCCTGCAACGGCACCCCCCTCTCCTCCACCATCACTTCCCCTGAAGGTACACACACACTCAAAATAGTTTGGTAAGAAATTGGTAAGCAACAAAGCAGCTCCGCTTTAATGATTGTCAAAACATTCCCAGCTGATACAGAGACATTGTATTAAAGTCACTCCTCAATTGGATACAAATGATGTGAACAGGTTACATTACTCTAATTACACATCAAACCAACTTCACATTTTTACCTACACCCACTTTCCAATCTATATCATAATCCAATACTAATAAATATTGGAAAAACATTGTTCCAACCTCACACTAACTTCAAGTGTCCGCTGATTAATTGGGACTTTGTTGAACAAGTTCACCTTACCAGCCTGATTTCTTTCACTGTATATATATTTTATCACAACATTAATATTACCCAGTGCACAAGTGCAACTTGTGTATGAAAACAGACCCTTTCCTTAATATTGCGCCTCATAAACAATTTACTTAAGGGTCTGCAAAGTAGGTACACACACACACACACACACACACACACACACACACACACACACACACACACACACACACACACACACACACACACACACACACACACACACACACACACTCTAAACACAACCCCAGCTGAACCTTAAACCCAGTTTCCACCCTTAGATTTTATGATTAACGTGAACTTTGCCTGCACCGGCGGCGAGAACAGACAGATATTGTGAACATAACTCACATTTGATCGAATGCTGAATCGGCAACACTTATCTTTTGGTGCTCACCTTGAAGCTGCGATGGCTTTGTAAACCTTCTCCGCATGTTTGTGTGTACATGTGAGAATATTCAGCTTTGTTTCAGTCTCTATTTTCATACTTGAAGAATTGCTATCTCCCAGGATGTTGCCTATTTATTTACTTTCATACATGCAGTCTTCAAATTGCAGCGACGGTAAATGTTGATAAATACTTCTGTAAATGTGTCACATACAAATTTCCACTGCAGTCCGTCAGGGGCTGTGATGACGGCCATAAAAAGTCATAAAATACGTCAAAACAGGAACTGCAGGACTTAAATGACCAGAGAGCAGAGTTCAGATGGGAACAGAGGCAACTTCCAAACACGATAAATAACACAAAACCAATTTAAATCCATCCATCCATCCATTATCTATACCCACTTTATCCTTTGTAGGGTCACGGGGGTCTGCTGGAGCCTATCCCAGCTCATCACAGGCGAGAGGCAGGGGTTACACCCTGGACAGGTCACCAGTCCATCACAGGGCCAGATATACAGACAAACAACCAGACACACTCACACTCACTCCTACGGGCAATTTAGAATCACCAATTAACCTACTACGCATGTTTTTGGACTGTGGGAGGAAGCCATAGTAACCGGAGGGAACCCACGCAAGCACGGGGAGAACATGCAAACTCCACACAGAAAGACCCTGCTGGGCCAGGGAGTTGAACCAGAAACCTTATTGCTGTGAGGCAACAGTGCTAACCACCAAGCCACCGTGCTGCCCCCAATAAAATACAGATTTTCATAATTAAATAAAGATATACAGTACGGACCAAAAGTTTGGACACACTTCCCTACTTGTTTGAATGGGAAGGTGTGTCCATATATTACTTTAACACATAAATTCTGTTCAGTAAACCTCCTCCACTCAGATGAGGAACAGCTCGTAAATGCACAACCTTCATTTAAAGGAGGCTTCTGCAGAAGTGACCTGCGATGACTTGCGATTGAACCAGTAACATTTCTGACCGAAGGGCAAGGATGCCTCCTTCTGATCTGTGGCTGCAACTTTATTTGTTGTAGGAAAAGTAAAACTGCAGTGCTTTGAGTCTACTTTTGTTACCAAAAGGATTCATAGCTTCAGTAGGTAGTAGGTAAACAGCGCAAGTAATATGAGTGAAAAGATGTAAAAAATAAATAAATCACAGATTCAAAATCTATATTTGCCTTTTCATTTTTGCATTTTGCACTTAAAATGTTGCTGAATATTATTTCCACCTTCCACATCTTATGAGGAAAAATGATTTACTAATATTTTGACTCAACTGAGTCCTGACGGTAATGTTGTCAGATTAAAATAAAACACGCACAATGTTTGATGAGATTTAGTTTATAAAAACAGGCTGTCCCCTTACGAAGCGGCTGGGATTAATCCGGCCGTGTGACGCATCTCATTCGTTGAAAGGACTTCTGATTCACGGGAGTGACCTATCTGCAATGTGCAGCTGCTCTTCTCTCTTTTTCCATGACACACGGTTTTTCTGCGTGGGGCTCGTACTGCTCATCTTACTTTAAAATGAGTCTGCAGAGGTTTGTTTCCCCTCGTTACAGCTCTTCCTTTAAGATTAGGCTGCAGAGTCCAGTCAGGAAAGGTGTCTGGTATCTATCTGAAATTTGTCATGAAAGCTATTTAATTCAACTGTGCTTTATAAAGCATTTTAACATAAATAAATGATTAGATCCAAGTACGTCAGCGGTTTATGTTGGTGCCACTGGATCGGATTTGAATGGAAATCTGCTGGAGGGATTTTCAGCTCAGGAAGAGGGAACAAAAGCTGTTATTGCAGCTGGAACTAATGGCTCCACGATGGTTACTTGTCTCTACAAATTAGTTTTGGGGCTTTCTGCTGTTGATTAGAACAAGCGTTCTTGGCCAACAAAGAAAGATAAAACCAGCGACCAGTGCGCTGGAAGGCCGAGCCGGACAG